>NC_059083.1:13383149-13485481 GCF_020497125.1 Mauremys mutica | reverse complement strand
TGAATCCATCCTCTTCCCCAGCTAAGAGGTCGCTCCCTCCCTTGCATTCTGCAGCCCTGATTGCTGCTTTTCTACTCCAGGTACAGCCATAGATGCCGACTTCGTGGGTGCTTTGGGGCTGGAGCACTCATGGGGAAAAATTGGTGGGTGCTCTGCTCCAGGTACAACACCCCCCCACACGCTTGACACAGGCATATTGTTAATCATGGGCAGGAAAAGCAAATGCCGCCTTCTTTTATTTTCCTTTAACTTTCCCTCCTCCCCAGCCAGGTTATGTGTGTACCTCTCCCTCCTCCCAGCCCACGTCTGCGGCTGATCCCTGCTGGGGAAGGGAGGGGAGGGAAACGGCCAAAGGGGATCCTCTGTGTCTGGGCTTAAACTTCAGAGCAGAGGGAGGCAGCGTGAAAAGGAGATTGCAGGGAGTTGCCCGCAGAGCACCGGGCACAGGTGGGAGAGGTGCAGATGCAGAATGGGGCAGCTCGGAACAGCTGCTCCCTCCGGGGGCACCAGCCTGCTCCCCAGGAAGCCCCAGCACATTCCCTGCTAGCTCACTGAGTCACACAAAGAGGCCCCCGCCCCCGCATTGCTCTTTTCCCTTCCCAGCCCAGCAGGGTGACCAGACAGCAAGTGTGAAAACTAGGGACAGGGGCTGGGGGGGCGGGGGCGGGCTAGGTGCCTATATAAGAGAAAGCCCCAAATATCGTGACTGTCCCTATAAAATCGGGACATCTGGTCACCCTACCCCCCCTCCCCAGCCCGGTTCCACTTCCTCCTCTGTCCTGCCCCACAAAGTCCCGTGCCGGTTCTACAGCGCTCAGCTCCGCCCCCCACCTTCCCAGCCTCCAGAGTCTGTTCCCAGGCTTGCTTGACCCCCCGCTGCTGGGCCTGACTCCCCCTGCCCTGCTCACTCACATGCTACAGACTTTTGCTCCTGGCTCTGGCTGGTTTCATGGGGTCCTGCCCCTGCCACAGGCAGGGAGGGACTCCACGCAGCTCTGAGCTCCCCGGGGGGGGGGGGTAAGGGGGGGTGCTGGGTGTAGCTGGAGCCTTTAGTCAGCAGTGGAAGAGGGAGCGGGCAGGGGCAGGGAGAAGCCTGCTGGCCCAGCAGGGGGAAGGGGCCGGACTCCGCAGAGGAGTCTGAGGCACAGTCCACAAGGAGACGCCTGAGCCCCTTGTGACGTCCCCCTGGCTACAGCACCCTGACCGTGGGCCCTGTTTGCCCGGCCCTAGGCCCGGCCCTGCCAGGGTGTGTTCAGGCTTTAGCTGAAGCTGGTGGCGTTGAGGATGTTGGCTGGACCCCCCAACCCCACTCTGCTCTGCTCAGCTCATCTTTCAGGATCAGGATGATGAAAGCCCAACAGTGCCATGCTGGGTCCCAGGAGACCCCCTCCAGGCTCTGCTCCCACACAGCCACTAGCATCAGGGCCAGTGCAAGGATGTTTCACACCCTAGGCGAAATTGCCACCTTGCCCTCCCCCGCCCTGAGGCGCTCCCCCCCCCCCCGTGGCAGCTCCCCCCCCCCCCCCCCGGTCCCAGCTCACCCCTGCTCCACCTCCTGCCCGAGCACGCCATGGCCGCTTCACTTCTCCCGCCTCCCCGGCTTGTGGCACCTAAGCTGATCGGTGCCGCAAGCCTGGGAGACGGGAGAAGTGAAGCAGTCATGGCGTGCTCGGGGAGGAGGCGGGGCAGGGGTGAGGCGGGGGCGGGGAGGGGAGTTCCCCTGCATGCCGCCCCCCCCTTATGTGCTGCAGGCGGCCCTCCCTGCGCCCCCGCCTGCCCCAGCTCCCTCCGCCTAAATGCTGGTGGTGAATGGGGTGGCCGAAGATCTGGCTACCGTGGTTGCTGCCAAAGAAAATGGTGCTCCCCACAAATCCCAGCGGTCACCTAAATGGTTGCACCGCCCGGACTAGCATTCACAGTCACTCCCAGCTCCACAGCACTGAGTGCCACTAGCCAGCCACCCATGACGTAACCTACCACAGCAACACCACACAGGTCGCTACGTCCGGCCTTGCACCCCGGAAACGTGCGGCTTGGCCTGCCCAGTCGGGTCGCTGTGCTGGACAAACTCAATCATTAGCTGGTCAAAGGGGGCTGAGCAGGCATCAGCCTTGTTCTCTCAAGTGTCCCAAACAAACGCACCAGTTCGGACACAGGGTCCCGCTGTCTCCACCTGAGGGTTTGGGGGAGGGGAGGGACGAAGAGCCCAAGCCTAGACCTGCGCCTCCCAGATGTGAACGGTCCATCCTCATGAGACCCAGCCACCTGGGGCTGACAGCGGCTCTGAGGGGCTGGAGCTGGGCTGAACAGGGGGTGGGGTGTGCAGTGGAGGGGCACTGAGGGGCTGGAGCTGGGCTGGGGGGGGTGCAGTGGGGGGTGGCACTGAGGGGCTGGAGCTGAGCTGATGGGGGATATGCAGTGGGGAGGCACTGAGGGGCTGGAGCTGGGCTGAGGGGGGCCATGCAGTGGGGGGGCACTGAGGGGCTGGAGCTGGGCTGAGGGGGGCCATGCAGTGGGGGGGCACTGAGGGGCTGGAGCTGGGCTGAGGGGGGATATGCAGTGGGGTGGCACTGAGGGGCTGGAGCTGAGCTGAGGGGGGATATGCAGTGGGGGGTAGCACTGACGGGCTGTAGTTGGGCTGAGGGGGGATATGCAGTGGGGTGGCACTGAGGGGCTGGAGCTGGGCTGAGGGGGGGATATGCAGTGGGGTGGCACTGAGGGGCTGGAGCTGGGCTGAGGGGGGAAATGCAGTGGGGTGGCACTGAGGGGCTGGAGCTGGGCTGAGGGGGGGCCATGCAGTGGGGGGGCACTGAGGGGCTGGAGCTGGGCTGAGGGGGGATATGCAGTGGGGTGGCACTGAGGGGCTGGAGCTGGGCTGGGGGGGGTGCAGTGGGGGGTGGCACTGAGGGGCTGGAGCTGGGCTGAGGGGGGCCATGCAGTGGGGGGGCACTGAGGGGCTGGAGCTGGGCTGAGGGGGGCCATGCAGTGGGGCGGCACTGAGGGGCTGGAGCTGGGCTGAGGGGGGCCATGCAGTGGGGTGGCACTGAGGGGCTGGAGCTGGGCTGAGGGGGGATATGCAGTGGGGGGGCAGCACTGAGTGGCTGGAGCTGGGCTAAGGAGCACTCTTCTGCCGACAAAGCGAATGCCACTTTAGTGGGGGGACACAACGCCAAATGTATAAAATCGCTTCAGAAAATTCGAATAGAATAAGTTTGAATTAATTTCATACGGTCGCCGTATGTACTGGAATATCCACCAGTTTTGCGGATTGTCGGCCCATTCTCTGCAGTTTGCCCTAACTGAGCAACGTCAGTGTGGCCCCCGGGCTTCCGGCCGGTCGACAGCACGTTCGCAAGTCCCGGTCGGTTCTCCCATTTGACAGGCGGCAAAGTGACTCGTCCAAGTGGCAAATCCAGGAACAGATGCCCTGAATCCCAGCCCGTTCCTGCTCTAACCATTAGACATGCTGCTTTCGACAGGAACACAAGAAAGTATTATTGTTGCTGGGGCGGGCAGTGTCACAGCAAGACTCTATGGAGCTGGCGGTGCTCGGACAGGTCTCTCTGTGTCAGTCAGCACCCACTGAAATCATATGGACAGAGACAGGGTTGGCAGGCCCCCAGCCTGACTCTTCTACCACTTTGCCATATCATCTGTTGGAGAACGCAGAGCCGAATTCAAGCCGGGCGCGAGTTGGAGTCTGTCGAGGAAGCTAGCTGACCTGACTACCCTGCGCTCCTCCGGGCCCATTGATAGGTAATGAACGGTCCTGTGATGTATCAGGGGGTTACTGTTGTGTACATGAGAGTCGCACCTAGGGACTGTGCCTGAGATCATGGCCCCCCAGTGCCAGGCACTGTACATATACATGGCGAGAGAGTGTCCCGTCCTGGAAGCGTTTCCCATCTAAATCAGAGGTGGCCCCTCCCCTGCTGTCCCCCCTGCCCCGCAGCCTCAGCTCACTGCGCTGCCAGTACTCTGGATGGCGGGGCTGCGAGCTGCTACCAGGCAGTGCGGCTGCGAGATCTGCTGGCCTGCCTTGGTGCTCTAGACTGCGTGGTGGCGTGGCTGGCTCCGGCCGGACGGCAGCCAGTCCTGGTGCTCTGAGCGGCATGGTGAGGTGGGGAGGGGAAGGGTTGGATAAGGGGCAGGAGGTCCCGGGGGGCAGTCAGGGACCCAGGGCTTAAGCTAGAGAGAAGTCACGGTCCCGCGCCTGCTCGGGACAGAGAACTCCGGGGCTGCGGGTGCCGATGTTCTCTGCCCTTGCGGCTTCTCTCCGGCTTCTCTCTCCTCTCTGGATTCATATATTATGTAATATCAAATATGTTGTTTTTCGTATTATTTAATGTACAAATACAAAATAAGCCTTGAAAAATTGTTGGCGCCTGCCACACTCTTCTGAAAATATGAACGTGCTACTGGCCACAAAAAGGTTGGGGACCACTGTCATAGACAGTTTACCACAAACTTTCAGGAGACAAACAATGACATTATTACAACCAAGTTTTATCTAAATGTTAATATTCCCTTTTGATCTCTGAATTCACAGAATAGAGCCCTAGACAGGAACCATTGATTTCCATTGTTAACCTCTAAGAAGATACAGCTAAACAAAGACTACTACAGTTACCATCTTCTTCCATGTCTTTAACAATACACGGTTACCTCTCAAAGCTCTAGTTTATCTGAGGACACACTTTTCTAACATGTCTCTAAAGGTCTAATCTAGGTCAATTACATGCAATTTCCTTAACACTTTCTGTCTCTGTCAGAGAAGTTTAGATCTTGTGTGGATTCTCTCATGTTTATGAGGTGTGACCTCTGCGTGAAATTTTCCCACGGTCCAATCACTTGTCGGGTCTCTCTTCTGTGTGGATTCTCTGATGTTTAACAAGATGTGACCTACGCAAGAAACCTTTTCCACAGACTAAACACTTGTGGGGTCTCTCTCCTGTGTGGGTTGCCCGATGTCTAGCAAGGTCTGATCTCCGTATGAAGCTTTTTCCACAGCCTAAGCACTTATAGGGTCTCTCTCCTGTGTGGACTGCCTGATGCCTAACAAGGTCTGAACGCCGTGTGTAACTTTTCCCACAGTATGAGCACTTATGGGGTCGCTCTCCTGTGTGGATTCTCTGATGTTTAACAAGCTCTGACCTACGCAAGAAACCTTTTCCACAGACTAAACACTTGTGGGGTCTCTCTCCTGTGTGGATTGCCTGATGCTTAACAAGATTTGAATTTAGTATGAAACTTTTCCCACACTCCAAGCACTTGTGGGGTCTCTCTCCTGTGTGGCTTGCCTGATGTTTAATAAGGTCTGGCCTCTGTATGAAACATTTCCCACAGTCCAAGCACTTATGGGGACTCTCTCCTGTGTGGATCCACTGATGTGCTACAAGATATGATCGCTGTGTGAAACTCTTTCCACAGTCTAAGCATTTATGGGGTCTCTCTCCTGTGTGGACTGCCTGATGATTAACAAGTTCTGACCTCCGCATGTAACTTTTCCCACAGTCCAAGCACTTGTAGGGTCTGTCTCCTTTGTGGCTTGCCTGATGATTAACAAGTAGTGACCTCCGTATGAAGCTTTTTCCACAGTCTAAGCACTTATGGGGTCTCTCTCCTGTGTGGATTGCGTGATGCCTAACAAGGTCTGAACGCCGTGTGTAATTTTTCCCACAGTCTGAGCACTTATGGGGTCGCTCTCCCGTGTGGATTCTCTGATGTTTAACAAGCTCTGACCTCCATATGAAACTTTTCCCACAGTCCAAGCACTTGTGGGGTCTCTCTCCTGTGTGGATCCTCTGATGTGTTACAAGATATGATCGCTGTGTGAAACCCTTTCCACAGTGCAAGCACTTATGTGGTCTCTCTCCTGTGTGGATTCCCTGATGTCTAACAAGCTCTGACCTCCGTATGTAACTTTTCCCACAGTCCAAGCACTTATGAGGTCTCTCTCCTGTGTGGATTGCCTGATGTTTAACAAGGTCTGATGTGTTTCTGAAACTTTTCCTACAGCTCAAGCACTTTTGGTGTCTCTCTCCTGTGTGGTTTATCTGATGTGTAATTAGTGCTGAATTCAAACAGTTCCCGCCCTCGAGGCATTGATAGGATTTCTCTCCTATGGGACTTTTCCCATGGTTATTAATGTCTGAGCAGATATTGAAGATTTTTGCAGGGACCAAGCATTGAAGAGGTTTCTCTCCCGCATGGATTGTCTGATTTGTAACAAGCTGTGGTCTCACAATGAATCCTTTCCCACACTGCAGGCAGTGGTAGGGTTTCTCTTCCTTGGGATTTGTCCGCTGGGCTGTGGGATCCTTGTCTCCTATCCCAGAGTTAATAGATTCATCCACTTCCTTCCCTGGGTGGTTTCCCATGAGCCTTTCTGACCTGTGCCAATTTCCACAAGCTTCTCCCTGTTCCCAGCACTGGGAAAAATTCCCTTCAGCTCTTCCCATAAATGTGCACTGTGGTTCCACTTCCCCTGGATCTTCCTCATGATGGTTCCCCTCCTCCTTCTCATTGACTCTCTCAGCACCTGCTGGGAGAGAGACAATCCAGACAGGAGTCATTGTGCTGGGGAGAAAGAGGAATAGCACAGAGGGAAAACCCAACACAGGAAAGTTGCAAAGAATCAGCAATTGGATTCTGCTTCCAGATTCCACCCAAACACTCACAGGGAAGAAAGCTGTGAAGGAAACTCCTGCAGGTAACAGGACGGGTCGAAAACAGTGAGCGATACCTGCTGACTGCAGCCCTCCCCTTGTTGACATGAGGAAGAACTGTGGGCTCTTACTTACACCATAATTTTGGGATTCTCAACTTTTGCCTTCATTTCCCAGATGGTTTCTGTGTCAGTCCTCACCTGTGCAGGTGCATCTCAGAACCTCTCTTTCCTCACCAGCCTGGAGATCGGGCACCCACGGCTCTTCCCCTCGTTCCAGCTGGGCGATCAGCTCAGGTTTGGGAATGGGAAATCCTATACGTGGGGTGAAATCAGACCAGATCAGGGTGCAGGGAGTATTGAGAGACTACTTGTCACAAAGGCCATTCCATGAACGGAACCTGTCCCCGTGCTGAGGGATAATTCAATTCCAGAGGATGGGAGCAGGGTCACTGAGCCCCCTTGGGAGACGCAGGCTATGTTGGGATATGTATATATATAACCCATATATCCATGTAATATGTTATAGGACTAAGGTGCCACAAGTACCCATTCTTTTTACTATCACTAATAAATACTGATTCCCCCTTTGGGTCTTAATATAATCAGCCTGTATTCTACTCCAGGGCCCTACAATTCTTTGGTGCCACAAGAGTCCCAAATTTGGTGGTCTATTTTCAACTGCTGCCCATCTTATGCAATTTTAAACCAAATTTTCTACATCCTCTCCCACCTTACACTGTATTCCAATCTGTTTTTCCCTGGAAGAGAGTATTTTCTATTCCGCGGTGGGCCATAGACTGACACAGGTTAATGATCTCTTCTCTTTGAAGTTTATCAGGTACCCACTTTTCCTCTCCTGTTTCCTTATTCACTGCAGAACCCCCTTTCATACTCCAGGTTCCCCATCTTTAGGTTCAGCCTCCTGTTTTATGCTGTGAATTCTAGTAATTACCATAACCCCCAAAGGTTCCTGTTTTGCTAATTTAGCTAAAACCTCCACTTTATCATTCCAATATTTTTCATCCCCTTCTCCCTTTGGATGACTTTTAGTATGTCTTACTTTTAATTTTCCCAGGTGTTCTTTCAACCAATCCTTGATACATTTCCAATTTTCCTTGTGGACCAAATTTTCCCCCTCAGCTGTTTCCCAATGGTTCTTTTTCCAAATCCAAATCCAGCGTAACAGTCCCTGTACCACAAAGTCTGAATCCAGACAGACATAAAGGCAAAGTGCAACATTGTTTTGTCTGTTGAAGCAGATCACTAAGGCTACGTCTACACTAAAAACCTCAAAGTGCTCCCACGGCAGCGCTTTGATCTGACAGCGTGGCCACCTGCGAGCGCTCGGGAGAGAGCTCTCCCAGTACTCTATGCAATCCACCTCGACAAGGGGAATAGCACCGAGCGCCGGGAGCCTGTCTACACTGGCACGTTACAGGGCGCAAACTTGCTGCACTTGGGGAAGGATGGTTTTTCACACCCCAGCGAGCAAGGTACTGCGCTGTAACACGCCAGTGTAGACATGGCCTAAGAGCTCTGATCTCTGCTACCTGAGCTGAAGTCATGCCCATGGATCCAGAGAGTCTCCCCATTAGCTTGCACAGCAGCATCACCCATATACTGCTTACGCCTTTCATGGTACGAACGACCATCTGTGAACCAAACCTCTTTTTCTCCAAGGCGTAACGCTTCATCTACTGGGGGGTGCTTCTTCAACTAACGTTGGTTCGGTTGCTGGCAGTGGGCATTCATGCTCTTCTCCTTCCGTCAGGAGGAGATATGGGAACAACACTGCTTGTTTGTTATTCTCACAGGTAACATCTCTGCTAGTTAACGTCAAAGCCCTTTGGACCATTCGGGTATTGGAAACTCCTTTCTCCTCCAGTTTTCCTGATCAGATGTAGGTCGGGGAGAGTGAGATATCTGTATGACAACAGGAGCTGTGCCACTAGTCAAAGTAAAAGCCTGAATGGCCCACACAGCAGCTAAACATTCTTTCACAAATTCCAAACCGCTGCTCCATTGGGGTTAATCTTCTAGACGGCTGCGCCACCGGTATTAACTTTCCCTTATCAGGTTGGAAAGAACCCAAATATACAGGAGTGCACAACATCTGCAGCGTAGGCCAAAGGCCTTACCTCTATTACGAGCTTGGCGACAACCATGGGGAGACAGGACTATACACAATAAAAGAGGTATAAGAGAAGACATTGTAGGTGGCAATTGGTGTTGGAACTGGAGTTTCAAACTCATCTGATACTGAGACGTTACAAGGAAAAATGTCAGCCTTGGGTAAGATTTTGAGGGCTACACAGACACGTGACAACATTTTTGGCACATTACTGAAGCAAGGAATAAGAAGTGTGGAGCTCCAATTAAAGCAAGCCCAAGCCTTGAAAACATCTCTAAATATGAATGTATTTGGTGTGCCTGAAATTAACACAACAGCACTAGCCACACAGTGTGTACAGATGCACACTTATGAGATACACTACTAAGGCCTTGTCTACAGTAGCAAGTTACTGCGCTGAAACTTGCTCATGGAGGTGGTTTAGCAGCTCTGTCCCAGTGTGGGCGCGCGACCACACTGTCCTGTTAAAGTGCTGCACGGCTTCGACTAACTGAGGGGACGGGAATCGCTTACCCAGTGAGGTCACCGTCTCGTAGTTCTCCTGCATGACGTCCCTGTAGAGGGCTCTCTGAGCGGGGTCCAGCAGAGCCCCCTGCCCCTGGGTGAAATACACAGCCACCTCCTCGAAGGTCACCGGCATCTGGAACAACAAGAGTCCCCCACTCAGCACCTGCTGCCCCAGGCACAGTCCCAATATTCACAGGAAAGGAAGAAAGAAAAAGAAAACAAACAATCTCGGAAGCTCTGGGAGGGGCAGAGAAGGAGATTCCCACCCCCACCCTGCTCAGAGCAGCCAGGAGGCTTCATGGGGTGGAAGAAGGTGAAAGCTCCTTGTCCCCCCACAGCAGATGGAGAAGGGAAGCATCTTCTCATTTCCCACACGCCTGCCAGCCACAGGCTGATACAGGAAGCAGAGCTCTGAGCTGGGGACAGGGACAGGAATCCCAACAGCTTCCCCTCATATTTCACAGCAGCCTCGGGCCAGTGGGGTCAGGCTCCAGCACTGGGAGTCTGGTCAGTTTTCCCAGCCCTGCCCAGGGGGTTTGTTTCATATTTGAGAAATGGGGGAAGTCTTCCCCTCTCCCCACCGCCAATAGGCCTGCGCAGCATGTTTATCGCACCCTGTCTCCTCCCTGCCTCTCCCTCCCCGTGCCCAGCCCCTCCCTGAAGATCCCCTACCTGAGCTGGCTCCATCACAGCCATTTCCCTGCCCCGCCTCCTGCACGCCAGGACGATCTGGAGTTAAATCTGGACGTGATTCCTCAGCCTGTCGGGGCGAGGGGGGAGGTTACAGAAGGGACTTCAGTCCATGCCACCCCCCGATTTCCCCCAGGCTCTCTCCCTGCAGACAGACACGTTGGACTCTGCCACGCTGGCAAGAAACCCACTTAGTTTATTAGCACCCAGGCCAGGCCCCTCCTGGCAGAACTGAACCCCCCGGGGCACCATTAAACCCTCCCAGTAACAGCGTCTCTGAGCCAAATGCTGGAAAAAGAGCAGAACCGAAGGAGCCACTTCGGGGGATTCCCCCTGGCACTGTAGTGTCAGCCCCTCTAACTCCCTCTCGGCCCTCCCCTCCCCCCACCCCCCGAAGTAGTGGGGTGCTTCAGCAAAGTCAGCAAGCGGCTTCTCCTGCCTCAGCTCCGCCCCTTGTTCCCAGGAGAGTCAGTCTGCCCAGGGGGTGCAGGGAATGGATCCGGGCAGGGCTGGGAGCTGGGAACCTCCCTCTCCACTTCCTGCTCCTGCTGCCCCTTTTAGTCTGCCCCCCCCCCCCTGCTTTTTGCTTGGAGAACTGGCGAGTGCCCCATTGTCATGAGCCTTTGCACTTACTGGCTAGATCACCCACTGCCACTGCTAAGAGGGGGTTGATCCTGACGGAGTCTGTTAGGGCAGCAGCTCTGGGACTCGCAGACATATAGGGAGCCCCTCCCCGTCCAGTATAAACTCATCAGCAGGTCCCGGAAAGGGGCCATTGGTGCAGCGTCACTTTCCTGCCCAATCCCAGGTCTCTCCTCACCTGCAGGCTGCAGCTCAGGGGCTGGTGTGAGCAGAGCCGGGGGCTGCCCCAGGGGCTGGTTCCAGTCACTGGAACCTGCCCCCTCCCCCAGGGCTGGGCACAGAGGGGGGTGAATGCAGGTCCCCCTGCACAGACCCTGCTGCAAAAGAAGCAGAGGCTCAATCTGAGCTCCCAGGTCAAAATTCAGAGGGCAGCAACATTTTACCCAGGGAACTGCATTCCAGGGCTGTAATAACATGAGCAGGGAGAGACATGCGCCCGCCTACTCCTCTCCCTTAGCCAGAACTGGAGCCCTTTGGTGGCAGCAGTGATAGCAGACACCTCTGTGTTCTTGGGGAAGCAGGGTGCAGTATCCAGCCTGACTTATGAAAGACTCCCCACCACCCTCTGCTTAAACCAAAACCCATCAGAGGAAAAAAACTTGCAGACAGCAGTGAAGGGCGTTGGGAGACACACCTAGACCCCTCCTGACAAGGGTGACAAGATTAAGAATGGAGAGCAGAGACAACTCCCCTAGCCTCATCTGCATGGAAGATGGGACAGGAAGACATCTCAATTTACATACAGAATGGAGACCAGAGAACCACACTGAATTCTGGGAACAGAAAAAGCAAGGAAGCACTGCATCATGGGAATTTCTGGATGCTAATGAAACTATGTCTGCACACACCCAGCTCAGCAATTATCAGACCAATTCTATAAAAGCAGCAAAGAGTTCTGTGGCACCTTATTAGACTAACAGACGTTATGGAGCATGAGCTTTTGTGGGTGAATATCCACTTCGTCGGATGCATGTATTCACCCACGAAAGCTCATGCTCCAAAACATCTGTTAGTCTATAAGGTGCCACAGGACTCTTTGCTGCTTTTACAGATCCAGACTAACACGGCTACTCCTCTGATACTTGAGACCAATTCTAGTAATGAATATCCAAATAGTGAAGCAACCTAGTTGCATTGTGAGCTCCCTGGCCAAGAGTGATCAGCTCCTTTTGTCTAGTCTAAAGAAAACCCTTGAGTCATCAGCTTACCTATAAACAAATCTAGTGATCTCCCTTTGAACAATTGTATTTTCTCTACAAAAATCCCTACTCACCCTTCAGTCCGTGTTCTGATGCTTAGATCCAAACTCTGCATCAGTTCCACTGGGACTCCATATTCTCCTGAGGGTTTGGCTACACTCGAAACACCAAAGCGTTGCCACGGGAGTGTGACTGCGGCAGCGCTCTGAAGTCTGAGTGTGGTGGCGGCGACAGCGCTGGGAGAGAGCTCTCCCAGCACTGCACGTACTCCACCTCCCCGTGGGGATTTGCTTACAGCGCTGGGGATTCGCTTACAGCGCTGTAACTTGCTGCGCTCAGGCAGGTGTTGCAGCGCTATAAAGCACCAGTGTAGCCAAGGCCTCAGTGATCGTGCTGGGGACTCTGCCTGCCTCCTGCCCTCAGGACCCTCAGCTACCAGCATCATCTGGAAACCCCGATCAGTTCAAGCTTCAGCGAGCCGTATATTAACCTGTAATAATGTAGGTTATGTTGGTTTAGGCTCCTTGTGCAGTTATCACTATTATTCAATAAATAACTTGTATGGTTAAGCTGGTTGCTTCTCTCTCTCTTGATGAACTTTACTCTTTTGTGGTTTTAGCTTCCCCCATTCACTCTACAGCAACGCTTCTCTTACCTAAGCTAAAGCTCCCTGCAGCGCCCAGAATACTGTGGGGTTTGCTCATCAAGCACGTTACTGTCCGTACAATTGTGATGTGAGAGTGGGGATAGGGACGTGCTGAATCTGGGACCCATAAGGGTAACAGCTTGAAAGTGCTGCTTGACCCAGTCCATGGGGCCCAGGGGCAGATAAGGAGAGTCAGCTTGAAAGTGCTGCTTCCTCCAGCCCCGTGAGTCCAGGGACATGTAAGGGGTCAGCTTGACAGTGCTGATTGACCCGGTCTGCTCAGACTTGTTCTGTTAAAGTATGTGTGGGTGGGTGTGTGCTCATCTGGTTCTGGGGCTGGAGTAACCCAGCCCTAGGGAACCGCGGTCCTGCAGGGTAGCTCCATTGGGAGGGGACTTGCAGAAGGGAGAAGTAAGGCTCCATATGAAAACACACGTGACACAAGCAGCACATTGGTAGAATTACAGAATCCCCTTCCCCAGAAGAGTAACCCGAATAAATGAGCCTACCCCAAAGTAATGGGCAAATCTGGTAACAGCAGCTAATGCCTGAGCCTCCCTGTCCTGCCCCTGCAGCCCCCAGGGCCAGGCAAGCAGCAGCTGATCCCATTGGCCCAGAACCAGCAGTGACTCCAGTCTGACTCCGGTGTGGCTGAGATCTGAATCCTGCCTGGAAATCAGACCTGGGCCGTGGGCAGCCCCCAACACTCAGGAGAGACAGACCCCACCAGCATGGATGTGTCTTTGGCACATGGGGCAGCGGGGAAGATGGGGGTGGATCATCTGGATATTTGCCTTGTAGTTTCTGAGCCCTGTGGGGGATAGTCCCCAGCCCCCCATCCTCAGGTTCTCCCTTCCCCAGCCGGTCTCCTCTTGCTCTCAGTCTCCCCACGGCCTTCCCTCCCCCCACACCCTCTTTCCCTCCATTGCAGCCTCGTTCCCATCAGTCCCATAATTCCCCCCTGAAGCCCGATCCATCGACCTGCCCCGGATCCTACAAGCCCATCACCCACTTCCTGTTCCCCCTCCATGCCCACACATCCTCGCCCCTCTTACACCTCCTCCCGCGTGGCTCCCCCCGCCCCGCACCCACCGGGGCTGGCGGCAGCTTTCCCGGGCCCCGGACGGGAATCGCAGCCAGCTCCGCTGGGAGCAGCCCGGGGCCAAACCTCCCCCTGCACCCCGGGGGTGCCGGGGGGGGGGGCGGGTCTCTCTCACCTTCCCTCCGAGCGGGGCCCCCGGGGCAGGGGCCGGGCCGGGCTGGGGGCTCTGCCCTGGGAGAGGCTCCTGGGGGGGGGAGCAGCGGGAAGGGCCCTGCTGGAGATTCCCCTCTCCCGGCTGCAGCCAGGGCTCCGGGCTCCCAGCACCAGCCGCCGCCCGGGGCTCGGGGATCTTGTAGGGAACCGGGAATCTACCAGCAACCAAGCGTTACTGCAGCGAATTCACTTCAGTCCCCAGCTCCCTTCTGGGTCCTAGCGATCAACCCAGCTACATGCAGCATCTCTGGGCGCATGTTACCAGCACTGGGTGACCAGACAGCGACTGTTCAGCGCTAGGACCCAGGAGCGGCCGGGAGGCGGTTCCGGGGCAGCGAGCGCTGAGCTCCGGCCAAGTGGAACGACAGAAACATGAACCGCTCCAGATTTGCTACTGTGGCTGCACTGAGCATGCGCGGCCGAACTGAGCATGCCCAGTAACCTCCGCTGTCGCCACTGCCCTCTCTCTGCCCTCACTTCTACTCACGATTTGCTGCCTGCTCTTTGGGGGCGTTTAAAAGGCTCAACGGGGCAAATCGCAGCGGGGGGGCTGCCAGGGGCTGAGCGGGGGACAGAAATTTACTGGCCAGGGGGGGGTCAAGCTGCTCTAGGTGTTAGGCCTGAATAAAGATGTAGCACAAAAACCAGTTATGTCAATCTGACTGAAGTCAGCATGTTTCATAAAGCCCTGGGAAAAAGTGAGATACGAAAGGGAGGTGCATTCCTCAAGTTACCAGCTGCGTTAACTCCTGTCTTCCAGTGTCTGGTGCTTGGCAACTATGCTGATAAGAAAGTTGCTGGGGCATCACAACTTGCTTACATTATAAAGAAAGACAGATGTGCTTTGTTATTAGGGTTTGTTACTAACCAAAGGGGGGTGGGATATGGGTTGTGTGAAGTGAATAATTTATGACGTAATAAAACTGTCTATATAAGCTAATACTAAGCTGTAAAGGGGGGGCTGGTTCTCTTCGGATACGAGCAGTTCTTTACTGACAAGTGTCAGTAAAGAACTGCTCGTATCCGAAGAGAACCAGCCCCCCCTTTACAGCTTAGTATTAGCTTATATAGACAGTTTTATTACGTCATAAATTATTCACTTCACACAACCCATATCCCACCCCCCTTTGGTTAGTAACAAACCCTAATAACAAAGCACATCTGTCTTTCTTTATAATGTAAGCAAGTTGTGATGCCCCAGCAACTTTCTTATCAGCATAGTTGCCAAGCACCAGACACTGGAAGACAGGAGTTAACGCAGCTGGTAACTTGAGGAATGCACCTCCCTTTCGTATCTCACTTTTTCCCAGGGCTTTATGAAACATGCTGACTTCAGTCAGATTGACATAACTGGTTTTTGTGCTACATCTTTATTCAGGCCTAACATAGGCAGCGGCAGGAGAGAGGCTGAAGGGGAAAAATCGGGGGTGGGGGGTGGTAGCCGCGGCTAAGCCCGGGCTGGGGGGGGAGACGCTGCCAGACCCTGTGCGGGGACAAAACCCCCGTTTAGGGAGGAGGTGGCGGGGGACAGTGGCCCCTCGGGATGAGCCACCTGCTGCGCTCGCAGATCTGGGGGTGTCGGGGCTGTGGGGGGGGGCAGAGGCTGTTTTCAGTTCTGCCGTGTGTCAGACCCGGAGCAGGGGGCGGGTTCCTGGGGCTGGGTCTTAAAGGCGCCGGAAGACCAATTCCTAGACTGTCAAAGCGTAGACAGCGCTGCTCCTCTCTATCCTATACAAGTGCTGCGGGGCTGTTACTGCTCCAGCCAGGAGACTGAATGCGGGGAAATATTGTACAGACGCCCCCTCCCTCCCTCACACTCTGCCTCTCACATTTTGACTATGTAAAAGTGTCTTCTATCAGTTTCTATGTCTCTATGAAATCACTGCAGCTCCTTTCTCTTATACAACCTGCTGATTTGGTAACTCCCTCCCAGAGCCCACATGTCTGTACCCCCTCCTGTACCCGAATCCCCTGCCCCAGGTCAGAGCCTGCACCCCTCACTCAAACTCCCCATAGCCTGCAACCCTCCTGCACCCCCAACTCCATCCCAGAGCCTGCACCCCAAACAGGGCCAGATTAACCTGTTGTGGGCCCGGTGCTAAACATATTTGTGGGTCCCCATGGGGGAAATGGGGACATGGGGCATGGGGGCAGAGTCCTCAGAGCGAGGGGCTGACTGGGGGCAATGGGATATGAGTCATGGCACGGCAGGGACAGCCCCACTCCACCCAGCCCAGCCCAGCGCTGCCATTGTGCTTCTTCCCCTTGGGGGTGGGCCCATGCTGCACCATGCTACCCCCTGCCCAGCACCCCTCTGGCTCCCTACACCCAGCGCCACACCACCCAGAGACCCCCACAAACCCCCTGCCCAGACCCCTCCGGCTCCCTACGCGTAGTGCCACACCACCCAGAGACCCCCCACAAACCCCCTGCCCTGTACCCCTCTGACTCCCTTCGCCCAGTGCTGCACCATCCAGACCCCCACAAACCCCCCTGCCCAGTGCACTCCCAGATCACTCCCCCACCCACTCAGAACCCCCCCACAGATCCTCTCACTGACCAGTGCCCCCCAGCTGAAGACCCCCCACAGCCCTCCCACAACTGCACAGTGCCCCACACCTTCCCACCCAGAGCCCCCCTACAGATCCCCTCACTGTCCAGTGCCCCCCACCACCACAACTGCAGTGACCCGCACAGACCCCCCACACTTCCCAGTGCCCACACACACACAGATCTCCCCCACTGACAGCCCCCCAACACATAGATCTCCCCCCCCAGTGCCCAGCACCTACCCAGACCCCCTAGAGACCTACTCTCCCACACCCTAACCCCCAGCCACAGTAGCCGGCCCTGATGGGAGGTGACTGTGGCTGCCAGGCTGAGATGGCAGCGCAGCCAGAACTGGTCCTGGGGCAGGATAACTCTGGCCGCTTGGGAGTGGTGGAAGCAGCCAGGCTGGAGCAGGAGCAGAGCCTACCCGGGCCAGGCTCTCTCAGGACCCAGCTGAGCCTCCCCCCTCCCCGACTGTTCCCTGTGAGTGGCTGAGACTGGCCCAGCCTCTGCACCAGTCCCAGGTGGCTCTTCCCCCAGGGAGGCAGGTGGGGCCCCACAGGTCCCAGGCAGTGGAGACAGCTCATAGTTGGAGCAGTGCTGGGGAGCGGGGCAGATCCCTGAGACGTGACTCCCGCGATCCTACCGAGCCCACCCACACCCATTGGCCCCGTGGCCAGCAGCCTTGCAGAGCACACACCTCTCTCTCTCTCCCTGCTTTCCTATCACCAGTTATGTTACTACAGGAATGAAATCGAGACATCCCGTAAAACAGCTAGTTCCACATTGTTCTTCAAACCTCAGATCATTGAAATGTAGCTTTGCATTTGAGATACTATATGACTGTAGTACATTTTGCACCGCCTGCATCTACACTGACATCAGGAGAGGAGAAGAGGACAAGACTGTCCCTAGCATATATGATTTTAAAGAAAGGTGAGACACACCCATCCACTATCAATACAACAAGAAGGGAGAACAGTAGCTGGTGCCAAGAGAGAAGATGCAATGAAACCCTTCTGTACCCACAACTGATGTCTGAAAAGCATCAGTCACTCTGCAGATCAAAGAAAGAAAGAGCAGCCAGTTTCAGACAGATAGGATCCTTATGACCTATATAGGAGAAGTGTACTTCCCTATAGCAGTTTCCCAACATAATAAATAAATCCATAAGAAAACTAAGCAAAAATTAAGATTAGGAGTCTGATTGAAATTATGTACATTTTCAGTGTTAGTTTAGTATGAAAATATTGCAGCTACTTTTCTTTTACTCCTGCCTTCATAAAAAGCAACAGAGTTATAACATATAACTACAAAGACTAAAGTGCATGCTTTACTATAATTAGGAACCGGGCAACCTAAGATGAAAACTACACCGTGGCAGAGTCCTACAACCAGGTATTTGAGGCTAATCCCTTTATCAATGGAATCCTCAACCAAAATATGAGGAAGGAGACGAGTCACCCTCAAACTTTTGACAATAGCTCAAGGTCAGACACCAAGAAGACCAGCGCCATTCGTATTCTGGTTTTGGATAAAATACTTGATCTTGCCTACATCATAGAAACCTTCCTCTCTCCAAGTCTACACCCCACTACACCCTTTAGCGATAAAGTAACCATTAAAGAAGTTCTGAATCAGTCGTCTTTCTTCCCAATTTAGGTTTAACAATAAAGCTGCAACCTAAGTAGCTATGGGAGATGACAGTGCAACTACTAGGTATTGGTGGGGGAAAAGTGTGCTACTAATGTCCTGGATATACTGGCAGGGCCGGCTTTAGGCCAATTCAACCAATTCCCCTGAATCGGGCCCTGCCCCTAAGAGGGTCCCGCGCCCAAGCCCCGGTTCGGTGTATTGGCAAGAGTCAGTGCACTGTACCGGGGTGGCCCGGCTTCTCCAGGGGACAATTTAAAGGGCTTGGGGGCCCTTTAAATTGCCACCACAGCCACACTGCGGTAGGGCTGTTGGGATCTGTGGGCTACTTAAAAAGTCTGTGGCTCCCGTTGCTTCTATCGCCCCAGCCCTTTAAATAGCCACTGGAGCCCCGCCGCTTCCCCAGGGCTCCGGCAGCTGTGTACATGGCCAGGGCTGTGGAAGCAGGGGAGCCCCAGGTGGCTGCTGCTACTCTGGTGGGGGAGGGAGGAGGAGGAGGAGGGAGCACTTACCATACCGGGTGGCCTGTACCCCCTGTACCTGCACCCCGTGCCCTGTCTCCAGCCAACCCCTGCTGCACCCCCCCTGCCTGAAGCCAGCCATTCCTGCACTCCTCTGTCTTCAGCACTGCCAATCTATGCCACACACCCCTATGGCCCTGCTTGAAGCCAGCCAGCCCACCCCACCCCACCCCACACACCCCTGTCTCCAGCCATTGCTGCACCCCTTGCCCTGCCTGCAGCCAACCCCATGTCCACTGGTGCCCTGCAATTCCCTGGGCAGTAACCGTGAACACCTGCTTCAATGATGGGAGAAGAGAGCAGCTGGTACCCACACACATGTGCACACCTTAGGGTGACCAGACAGCAAGTGTGAAAAATCAGGATGGGGTGGAGGTTAATAGGATCCTATATAAGAAAAAGACCCCAAGATTGGGACTGTCTCTATAAAATTGGGACATCTGGTCACCCTAGCACACTCCCAGGGAGTGGCGGGGACCCACACATGTGAAGCGGAGTTCATTTCTAGTTCAGTCCCATCTTTTTAAAAAAGAACTGTAGGTAGTGTTAACATACAGCCATATTTTCCCGGACATGTCAGACTTTTTGGTTCTTAAATTGCTGTCCGGGAGGAATTTTTAAATCTGGAAATATAGTAACCCTATTGGTACCAGAAATACATATTCTGGCACATCCCTTAAATCAGAACTTTTTATAGGGAACCGGTTGCTAAGAAAGGAAAGGCTTTTTTCCCCACCTTTTTTTCCTTTTTTTTAAAGTCATCCCTGCTGGGGCCCCACTGAAAATGTTTGAATTGGGTGGGCCCCAAACTTCCTAAAGCCGGCCCTAACTAGTCTGTTCAGTGTTACAGCTTTTAATATGCTACTGCAAACACTGTAATAGAGCATTAATGTCCCAATGTACTATAGCTTGTTTTAACTTACTGTAATACTAGAAGTGGTGCATGTGAACATTGCCGTAACGAGGGCAAGGAGAGTGAGGCACTTGCCTCGGGCACGGAAAGTGAGGGGCTCAGAAAGTCTCTCCTTCAGCGGCAATTCGGCAGCAAGTCCTTCCCTCTGAGAGGGACTGTGGTACTCATTGCCGAAATGCCGTTGATCGTCTTCAATGGAGAGGGGAGGCACATACGGCTCTTTTGCAGAAATTCGTTGGTGGATCCTTCCCTCTAATAGGGAAGAGCCGGACATGCTGCCTCTGTTCCTTGCCTTATGTGCCAAAAATCCCTACTGACGGCTCTGCATGTGAAGCTCTCTTAAAAGCTGACACTACAGTAGTGATATTCCCTAGCCAGCATGCATAGGGCTGGGTGTGGGGAAGGGGAGTGCATTTAGGTATAAGTAACATCTCTCACACCAAACAGGAACTTTTACAAAGTTCATTATTATACCTTGTCTTACAAACACCAAAAACTATTATTACATATGCAGAAAGGTCAATAATCACCCCCTCCCCATATATACAGAGTTGTGCTTCTGCATATAGTATCTATGTCAGATTAATATTGAGTTACCAGCTGTTCAGGAATCAGTAAAGAGTCAGCTGCCAAGCCACATGTTGATTCCTATTGCAAACTGTATGGGTGACCCTTGAGGCATTCTGAAGCAAGAGATTACTGTAAAACTGTAAATAAGACGCAGAAAGAATAAAATTTTCCTAGGTTTTGTTTGTCAGATTTATTGTATTATGTATAGTAGGTCTTTAATATAAAAACCAGGTAGTATGGTTTACAATGTTTTAACAAGAGATTATTCTATTACCATTATCCAGTCAACTTGCACACTATTTTGAATTAGTGATAATTCACAGAGAGAGAAAGAAGAAAGCTGAATTTAGAGAACAATTATTAACCAGATTCTTGGTTATTCACCAGCCACTTTGCTTCAGTCCATGGCATAAAGCATCATAAACCCAGGACAGTATTGACAAGATAATATTCACCTCGAATTTGCATCTGCTACACTCCCTGCCCCTGCCTCATTCCCAGTCACAATATTCAGGATATAGCCTAGTGAGAAAGTGGCCTGGCTGAAGCATGTAGCTGGCAACTGAAAACTAGTACTGAGTACAATAGCCTTGAGAACATTGCTTAATTCTGAGCACTGTGTCTGCAGTGAGATGCAGGGTGGCCCTGGTGCCACGGCACCATTGTAAAGTCGATACTGACTCTAATCCCATAGGCGGCAGGTTTGTAACAATAGTGAGACTAATATCTTCCTGTTAGCTACAAGTAAAAACTGAAACAGCATGCACTTCTACTGAATATGCTTAATGATGGACTTTGAGTGAACTTGTGTGATTTGTATCAGAGGGGTAGCCGTGTTAGTCTGGTTCTGTAGAAGCAGCAAAGAATCCTGTGGCACCTTATAGACTAACAGACGTTTTGCAGCATGAGCTTTCGTGGGTGAATACCCACTTCTTCGGATGCAAGTAGTGATTTGATTCTGGGGAAAGACTTCACAGAATGTGGACACTAAACAATAGCATGTTGCATGTTTGAGAATGTGTTATTATCAACATGGGGCATGGCAAATCAGGTGATACATTGTGTAAGTGTGAGACAATAATATGAAAACAAGTGTGTATGTATGTGAGCAATAAGTCATTTCAATTACTAATTGAAAAGAGAGAGAATGGATTTTTATCTATGTCGAGAAACCAGAGGGGGGGAAAAGGGAAAGCAGAGCTCATTTATGCAGTCTGCTAATGTACTCTCTAAAAATTTCAGAAACTTCATCAAACGATTAACTAGTAAATCCTCATCTGATTGGAACAGTAAAATTGTTCCGCATCCCAGACAAAGTGATGGCCACAACTGCGGACCACTCATCTTAAAGGTATTGAATACCAAATTGCCATTAATATTGGTTATGTATGTTTACTTATCCATGTTGAAAGTAAATGCCAGAGATTACCAGTGGGCACTGCACCGGTGTCCTTGCCAGGGTGTACGGGGTGCACTTCTGGCCCCAAGAAGGAATGGGGTCTCCAGTGGAAGGTGCGGTGCTGGGGGGACCAGATTCTACCAGCCAGCCCTTCGTGACAGCTGCTGCTGCAGTGGCCAGGAGCACCAGGTGCTTGTAAATCACCGTAGCCCAGAACCCCTTTCGCTCACCCACCGTAGGCAGCCCTGCCAGGAGCGTTCAACAGCATTGCCGGACCCTGTGGCTGGGCCGCTGATGCGGGGGCGATGGGATAAAGGGGGCAGCGCCGTTAAAGCATAAAGCACTGCCACAGCGGAAGCGTAATGTCAACCATGTACGGGAAGGAACCAGCGGCCAGTTCTTACACTGGACTGGCCCACTTTCACCTCTGTTACTTATGTGTATTCTAAATATCTGTGTTGGTAGTTTACAGAAACGTATTTGCAGCACAAAGACTTCAGTGCGGTAGAAACAACACAAGAGGCTAATACTGCATTTAGAAGACATACAGCAATTCTTCTAATGAAGGAGTCAGGTAATTACTTTCTTGCATGTATTGTGGACTCATTAGGCACATGTGAAGATAACATGAAGAGTGGAACTTTGTCACATAGTAGACAGTTATCGTAACACCCCTAAAGTGGGATATCTCACAGGTTTGGTTCTCTAATGGTGACTACGAATCAATAATATCTTTAAGTACACAAAAATTTGAATGGGGTGAATGATTGCTATTGATCAGTTGAATGAAATTTGCATTTTTAGATACAGGTGCAGTAAAGTAAAAATTTGAGAAAATATGATTCCCAAAAAATAAAAAAAAAGTTCAAACCATTGACTGCATTAAAATATTGACAAGTAATAAATCAAGGTTTGCATTTTTAGTGTTGGTCATACCATATTCATCATTTCATAACGCTATAATTATTTTTTAGAAAGCATGGAGGACTATTGCATATACTGCAACTGTATCAACTGTGAAAAAGAAAATGAGGATTGCACGATGGTAAGATAAATAGTATTGAATGAGAAATATATGCCATAAACTGGTTACGGACCATGATTCCTGTAAAAATTCCACAGCAGTAATCCTTTTCTTCATGCTGATAGTCATATATTAGGTAACGCTCCCATGTGGAAGGAATAGCATGAGTGATTGCTAAGTATGTGTAACATTATAACTTCTGTGATTTCATTTCTTAATTGTTACTTATCAAAGGTCCAGTGTGATTCTTGCAAGAGGTGGGCACATATACCCTGCATTGCAGAAGGAACCAATCAAGAAAACCTGACAGATGAGAAGAAAGAGTACAACTGCAAGAAATGTGCATAGTTCACTTCATTACCCCCAAAAAAAACCAATAGAAAAACCCATAGTTTAAATGCCTTTTGTTCAAAACATAAAACTATATTTCGTTGGGTTGCATTATGTATAGTCGGAATTTAATAAAACATGTTTTTTACTTGGAAAAATTATTCTCTGTATTTGTGTCCATATATATAATGCAAAGTATAAAATTATATTTAAAAAAAGAAAGTGGTCTCATCATGGGCGTTCTCCATACCCCCAAACCTTACCTCCCTTTTCACGTACTCACACACAAACGAGTGAAAGAGCGCGCCTCGCTCATCCAATAGGTCAATTTGGCACATTAGCCAAGAGGAAGCAGATCGTGAGCGTTTTTGACCGCAAAGCCCATCCCTCCGGATTTGCAACCATCCCCAGACCAGTGACGTGCATAGGGAGCCAAGTCATTGGAAATAATCAAGGAGGAAGCCAGTGGAAAAAATGAATGGGGCCACTCTGGTTATCACCTTGGGGTCAGGGGCGTCCTCTGTACCCCCAAACCTTACCTCCCTTTTCACTTATTCACACTGTGACGAGGTAGTTCTGGTGGTACCAAAGTGAGAGTGCCAATTCAGGACAAATTGCTCAAACAGGGCAGTTACAGCCCTCGGCTGGGGGTTTTCCACCTCTAAGGCAACCCAAACCAGCCAGACAAAAAGGACTTTGGTTTCACCGCACTGGGTAACACAAGTCACACAAACAATGTCCTTAGACACTCCAGTCTCCCAGTATCACCACCAGACCCACTCGTCCTGGGGATGAATGGTTATGAAAACCAACACCCCAATAAAAGAAAACGGTTCTCTCGATCCCAAAGGACCAAGCCCCAGCCCCAGGTCAATATACGCATCTGATCTTACCCACAAATCACGCTGTTGCCAATCCTTTAAAATATAAAATCTAAAGGTTTAGTCAAAGGGAAAAAGGTAGAAATGAGAGCTAGAATTGGTTAAATGGAATCAATTACATAGAGTAATGACAAAGTTCTTAGTTCAGGCTTGTAACAGTGATGGAGTAAACTGCAGGTTCAAATCAAGTCTCTGGAGAACATCCCCCGCTGGGATGGGTCACTAGTCCCTTGTGTAGAGCTTCATTTCTTAGCAAAATCCCTCCAGAGGTAAGAAGCAGGACTGAAGACAAGATGGAGATGAGGCATTAGCCTTATATAGGCTTTTCCAGGTGTAAGAACCTCTTTGTCCTTACTGTGGAACATTACAGCAAAATGGAGTCTAGAGTCAAATGGGCAAGTCCCTGCATACTTTGCTCAGTTACAAGGCATATCTGCCTTCTCTCCATGGGTCAGTTGTGTAGCTGATGGTCCTTAATAGGCCATCAAGCAAACTTATCAGAGCTAACACCAACTTGTCTGGGATGTTACCCAGAAGCAGAGCACAAATACAAAATACAGACAGTACAGAGCCAATACTTATAACTTCAACTACGAAATGATACAGACAGCATAATCATAACCACCAACCCATAACCTGGTCTTAGCCACCGTATATGACCACCTTTACCTAAGATTTGGTGCCACTACAGGACCTTGGTTGCAAACCATGTTCTACATGGTCCCAGTTTATATCAATAATGTCACACACACACAAACGAGTGGACGGGCGTGCCTCAATCATCCAATAGGTCCATTTGGCACATTAGCCAGGAGGAAGCAAATCGTGAGCGTTTTCGACCGCAAACCCCATCCCTCCAGATTTGCGACCATCCCTGGACCAGTAACAGGGGCATAGGCAGCCAAGTCACTGGAAATAATCAAGGAGGAAGCCAGTGGAAAAAATGAATGGGGACACTCTGGTTACCACCTTGGGGTCAGGAGAGTGCTCTGTTCCCACAAACGTTACCTCCCTATTCACGTATTCACACTCAAAAAAGTGGAAGCGCGCGCCTCAATCATCCAATAGGTCAATTTGGCACATTAGCCAGGAGGAAGCAAATCGTGAGCGTTTTCGACCACAAACCCCATCCCTCCAGATTTGCAACCATCCCTGGACCAGTGACAGGGGCACAACCATCCCCGGACCAGTGACAGGTGCGTAGGCAGCCAAGTCATTGGAAATAATCAAGGAGGAAGCCAGTGGAAAAAATGAATGGGGCCACTCTGGTTACCACCCTGGGGTCAGAGGAGTGCTCTGTACCCCCAAACCTTACCTCCCTTTTCATGTATTCACACACAAAAAAGTGAAAGAGCATGCCTCAAGCATCCAAAAGATCAGCGTTCGGCAACCTTTCAGAAGAGCTGTGCCAAGTCTTCATTTAGTCTCTCTGATTTACGGTTTCGCATGCCAGTAATACATTTTAATATTTTTAGAAGGTCTCTTTTTATGGCTATAATGTATAACTAAACTATTGTTGTATATAAAGTAAATAAGGTTTTTTAAATGCTTAAGAAGCTTCATTTCAAATTAAATTAAAATGCAGAACCCCCCAGACCCCTGCAATAGGTCAATTTGGCACATTAGCCAAGAGGAAGCAGAATGTGAGTGTTTTCGACCACAAACCCTGTCCCTCCTGATTCGCAACCCTATGGACCAGGCGGTAGCAAGTCCTGAGCAGGAGCCCAGATGGTCACGTTGTGCGGCAGAAACTGCAACTAGTAGCAAAACGTGAGGGTTTTGCAATGTGTCGTCACACCTGTCTCCTGTTCCACTCCCAGGCGCTATGATCAGAAGGGCCCATCATGAGCATCTGGCCCAGGGGATCTCATGACCAAATTTGGTGGCCTCAGAGTGTGGCCAGCAACTCTCACTGGTGGCCACTCTGACACTTTCCCCTATAATCCTAACTAACCAAGACTCGTCCCCATAATTTCCTTCTTGCTAGTATACAATATTTTTTTTCCCCACCAGTGCCAGTTTTTAATGTTCTTTGTGGTCAGAAATCCCTGGGCTTTGGTGGTTTCAGTAGAGTAAGTGTTCCTACTTCTTGGCACAGTGGTGGTTTAGCATTTTGCAGGGGAGAGGTTACTAGCACATCACCCTGTAATGCTTTAGGTTTTTTAGCACAAATCAAATGCATGGTAGTTCTGTCAGTGGACAAGGAAGAGGTTACTAGCACTTTAACTTATCCTTTTTTTCTGCTGCCCAAAAGAAACAGCAGCACCAGAAGGAGAAACAGGCTGATCATCAGTCGTAAAGTCCTCTTGAGGTGGAGAGGCCTTTTTGCAGTGAGAAGCACGGGTCCAGGCAGTCAGTTCTTGGCATTTTACAGCGGTGTTGGTAGTCAGCAGGACTTGACAAGGGCCTTTCCAGCATGGAGCCAGGGCGGTCTTTCGCTGATGGACCTTTATGTAGATCCTGTTTTCTGGATTCAGCAAGTGGCAAGGTTGTTCAGCTATAATCATTATTGTCGATTAAAAAAAAAGGTAGAAAGTCTTGCTCCAACTGTTTATCTTTGGAGCCCTACCTGGAGTAAGAAAGATTCCCTGCCTGGGTGTGCAGTTCCCCTCTTGCAATTGCTTAAGAATAAACTGTCTCTGATTTGTTACAATCAACCTAAAAGTAAAAACTCTGTTTTCTTCCACAATTATTGATGCCGTGACTCGGATGGTAACGCCCAGCTCAGCCAGCGGCAGCTACTGCGGACTGTTCCCCTTCGAACCCCAAGGCGCCAATCAAGAGGTAAGAGACCTTTTGAAATCTCTAATGGGGTATCGAAGGAGGACTGCCCGTGGAACCGTCTGTCCCTCTGGGGCTCATGCCATGTGTCACAGAACTTTACATCCTGTGTGGATTCTCCCATGTTGAATGAGGTCTGATCTCCATGTGAAACTTTTCCCACAGTCCAAGCACTTGTGGGGTCTCTCTCCTGTGTGGACTGACTGATGACAAACAAGGTGTGACCTTCTTATGAAACTTTTCTCTCAGTCCACGCACTTGTGGGGTCTCTCTCCTGTGTGGACGGACTGATGACAAACAAGCTGTGACCTGTGTTTGAAACTTTTCCCACAGTCGAAGCACTTGTGGGGTCTCTCTCCTGTGTGGACTACTTTATGTCTAACAAGCTCTGACCTCTGTATGAAACTTTTCCCACAATCCAAGCACTTGTGGGGTCTCTCTCCTGTGTGGACTGACTGATGTTGAACAAGGTGTGACCCGTGTTTGAAACTTTTCCCACAGTCCACGCACTTGTGGAGTCTCTCTCCTGTGTGGATTTTCTGGTGTTTAACCAGGGCTGATCTCCGTCTGAAACTTTTCCCACAGTCCAAGCACTTGTGGAGTCTCTCTCCTGTGTGGACTACTTTATGTGTAACAAGGACTGACCTTCGTATGAAACTTTCCCCACAGTCCAAGCACTTGTGGGGTCTCTCTCCTGTGTGGACTGCCTGATGACAAACAAGGTCTGACCTTTGTATGAATCTTTTCCCACAGTCCAAGCACTTGTGGGGTCTCTCTCCTGTGTGGATTGCCTGATGTCGAACAAGGTGTGACCTTCTTATGAAACTTTTCTCACAGTCCACGCACTTGTGGGGTCTCTCTCCTGTGTGGACTGACTGATGACAAACAAGGTGTGACCTTCGTATGAAACTTTTCCCACAGTCCAAGCACTTGTGGGGTCTCTCTCCTGTGTGGACTGACTGATGACAAACAAGGTCTGACCTTTGTATGAAACTTTTCCCACAGTCCAAGCACTTGTGGGGTCTCTCTCCTGTGTGGATTGCCTGATGTTTACCAAGGTAGGACCTTTCCTTGAAACTTTTCCCACAGTCCAAGCACTTGTGGGGTCTCTCTCCTGTGTGGACTGACTGATGTTGAACAAGGTGTGACCTGTGTTTGAAACTTTTCCCACAGTCCACGCACTTGTGGAGTCTCTCTCCTGTGTGGATTTTCTGATGTTGAACAAGGTGTGACCTGTGTTTGAAACTTTTCCCACAGTCCAAGCACTTGTGGGGTCTCTCTCCTGTGTGGACTGACTGATGTTGAACAAGGTGTGACCTTTGCATGAAACTTTTCCCACAGTCCAAGCACTTGTGGAGTCTCTCTCCTGTGTGAATTGCCTGATGTTGAACAAGGTTTGACCTCTGTTTGAATCTTTTCCCACAGTCCAAGCACTTGTTGAGTCTCTCTCCTGTGTGGCTTTTCTTAAGTGACTTTCGTGCTGACTTTGGACTGAAACATTTCCCTTCAGCTCCTCCCGCAAAGGTCGCCTGGGGTTGCACTTCTCCAGGAACTTCCTGATGATGATTCTCCTCCCCATTCTCATTCCCTCGCTCAGCACCTTCTGGAAGAGAGACAATCCAGACAGGAGTCATTGTGCTTGGAAGAAAGAGGAATAGCACCGAGGGAAAACCCAACAGAGAGACTGAGCAATTGGATTCTGCCTCCACATCCCACCCAAAGTGAAGGAGAAATGGGAAGGAAACTCCTGCAGCTAAGAGGATGGGTGGAAAGTCGTGAGCGATATTTGCTGACTACAGCCCTGTCCTGGCTGAAACGAGGAAGAACTGAAGGTGTTTACTCACACCATATTTGGGGATTCTCAACTTTTTCCTTCCCTCCCTAGATGGTTCTGTGTCAGTCCTCACCTGTATGGAGGCATCTTGGAAGCCTTCTTTCCTCGCAGGTCTGGAGATCGGGCACCCACGGCTCTTCCCCTTGCTCCAGGCGGGCGATAAGCTCAGGTTTGGCAAGGGGAAATCCTGCGCAGGGGGTGAAATCAGATCAGATCAGGGTGCATGGAGCACTGGTGGAGTATTTGTCACTAAGGACATTCCGTGAGTGGAACCTGTCTCTGTGCTCTGCTGGAGGAACGTGGCATCCAAGAGGAAGGGAACGTGGTCACTGAGCCCCCTTGCGCAGAGGAAGTTGTCTGGGGAGGTGAGCTGAATTATTACTACACCCTCACTAGGCGTTCCCAGGATCTCTGCACTCTGGGGGCCTTGCTGACTCACACGCAGCTCTGCACTTAAACCCCTGCCTCTTTCTAAACCTGCAAAGCCCAGAGCCCTCCCCTGGGCTGGAGCTAGTCCCAACAAGGGAGGTGAACAGGGATTGTGTGTGCAGCCAAGAAACCACACAGACAGGACAATGCTCGATTTATGCCCCTTTGAAAGGTGGAGGGGTGGGGATGGTTTAGCTTGTCCACTGGGTTTTGACACCCATGTTCCACTGGAGAGGGCACAGAGATGCAACTCTCTCTCACAGGGCAGCTGTGCATTATGGAACCCATTCGCCTCTAATGTAACTGACTGAGGAAGAACCTGAACACATTCAGATACGTAAGTCCCATGGCTTCTAATAACAGAGTGGACGGAAATCCCTTACCCAGCGAGGTCACCATCTCATAGGTCTCCTGCATGACGTCCCTGTAGAGGGCTCTCTGAGCGGGGTCCAGCAGAGCTCCCTGCCCCTGGGTGAAATACACAGCCACCTCCTCGAAGGTCACCGGCATCTGAAACAACAAGAGTCCCTCCCTCAGCACCTGCTGCCCCAGATACAATCCCACTAGTCACGGGAAGGGGAAAAAAATGTGAAGCTCTGGGAGGGCCAGACTGGCAGAATCCCACCCCCACCCAGCTCAGAGGCTTCAGGGTGGGAAGAAGGTGAGCGCTCCCTATCCCCCACATCAGACGGAGCAGGGCTGGGATTTCTTATTTCCCACATGCCTGCCAGCCACAGCCTGACATGGGAAGCAGAGCTCTGAGCCGGGGACAGCAACCGGAATACCAACAGCTTCTCTTCATATTTCACAGCAGCCTCAGGCCAGTGGGTCCAGGCTCCAGCATTGGGAGTCTGGAAAATGTTCCCAGGCCTGCCTACGGGGTTGATTCCTGTTTGAGAAATGGGGGAATGTCCCCTCTCCCCTACCCCGCCTCCAATGGGCCTACTCAAAAAATCAGCAGGTTTCTCACACCCTGTATCCTCTCTGCCTCTCCCTCACCCCGCCCAGTAGCTCCCTGAAAATCTCCTACCTGAGCTGGCTCCATCACAGCCATTTCCCTTCCCTGTCTCCTGGAAGACGGGACCATCTGGAGCGAAATGTGGACGTGATTCCTCAGTCTGTCAGGGCGAGAGGAGCAATGGGGGAGGTTACAGAAGGGGCTTCAGTCCATGTCACCCGCAGATTCCCATGGAAGAAACAGAGTCTTCACTCTTGTGTTTGTTAGCAGCAAGTCAGAGGCAGTTTATTTCAAGCAACTGCAGGGGGAGCCTACGGGGACAGGGGCCTTCCCTTTCTTAGGCAGGTCTCCAAAGTACAACAGTTTAAAGCACATATTTATAGGTTCCCCTCACATATATCAATGGATACAGCTGAATCTTGTTATACATTTTCCTTCCCATTCTTATCTGAAAGCAAGGTTAGAAAACAGCTTCTCATGTCGTTTCCCCATCCGCCTCGCACAATCCCCGCTTCTACAAATCTCGTGACGTTAGGGTTAGGGTTAGCCTTGTCGTGGAAAAACGACCACGCGTTGTGTTTGGATCAGAACCGCCTGAGGCCTTTGACTGATTACCAGCGCACAGGGGTGGACCGCTATTGGAAACAGCCTCCCCGAAGCTGGTTACAGACAGGCTTATAAAGCTTAAAAGCACAAACTCGTTACACAAGGCTGCAGACATTGCCTTGTCATTTCCTTACTAGAAATGTTGCAAAATAAATATAAATTAGAGCAAACTTAAATTCTTCCCATGTTAGGCCTCTCCTGGTATTTACTGTCTGTCCTTTTGCGGTTAAACGGTGACCGTGAAGGATATGGCACAATTGTTTTTGGCTAGGGGACTGTTGGGTACTTTCCACTGCCTCCTCTGTGCCCTCATTTCAGCGAGCTGACCCTGGCAGCTCGACATGAGGCTTGGGCCTATAAGGTTTGGATGCCACTGGATTTTCCCTTACAAGGGGTTTGGGGTGCAGACTGCGGTGGGGAGAGGACACCCCCCCAGCCCTCTCTCACCGCAGCAGCTCGGGGCAGGGTGAGAGGCACCTCTCCCCAGCCATGGCAGCTGCTGTGGTCCTGAGCCGGGCTGAGGGAGGGGTTCCTCTCCCCAGCAGCTCTGGTGGACCTGGGTCGAGCCTAGGGAGGGGATTTTTTCCACTCTGACTCCTTCTGCCCCTTGTACACAGAAACAAGCAGGATCTTAGTTCAAGGCCTGTAAGCAAGCTTGACCAAACTCAGAGGACCTTGTCTAAAGCTTAAGGCCGGCTAAATTTTCCCTCACAGCCTGTCTTCTGCTCTGTCTCTTAAAAACACTAAGATGGCTGCTGCAAACCCCCTTTTCACACGTCCACATTCCCCCGAGGCTCTTCAGACACTTCCCGTAACAGCAACTCTAAGCCAAATGCTAGAAAAAGAAAAGGAAAAAAAGGGGCCACTTTGGGGGATTTCCCCACACTGCCCTGTAAACTCCTCTCCCTGAGGAACAGCCGGAGCCCTCTGGTGGCATCACCCGAAGAACGAGCTGCCCTGGACTCCCCCAGCAGCCCCCAGGAACAGGCAGACAAAGGCTGATTCCATTGGCCCATCCACTCTCCCTACCGGCCAGAATCAGCAGCGACTCCGGTGGGGCTGAGAACTGAATCCTGCAGGAAAATCAGACCAGGGCCCCAGCCAGACCCCAAAACTCATGAAACACAGACCCCAGCAGCACGGGGGTGTCTGACAATACATAGGGTGACCAGATGTCCCGATTTTATAGGGATGGTCCCAATTTTTGGGTCTTTTTCATATATAGGCTCCTATCACCCCCCACCTCCTGTCCTGATTTTTCACACTTGCTGTCTGGTCACCCTAGACAATAACACACTGGGACCTCCCCATCCCAGCCTGCCCCCCGCAGCCCCCGCACCCGCCTCCTGCCCCCACCCCGTTCCCCCGCCTGCCCTCACCTCCTGCACCTCTTTAGCCTCCGCCCCCTGCAGCCCGGGGGTGCCGGGGGGGGGGCGGGTCTCTCTCACCTTCCCTCCGAGCGGGGCCCCCCGGGGCAGGGGCCGGGCCGGGGGCTCTGCCCTGGGAGAGGCTCCTGGGGGGGGAGCAGCGGGAAGGGCCCTGCTGGAGATTCCCCTCTCCCGGCTGCAGCCAGGGCTCCGGGCTCCCAGCACCAGCCGCCCCCCGGGGCTCGGGGATCTCGCCAGGAGCCTGGGAGCCAGAGTCACCGCAGCGGCTGCGAGTCACTTCCTGCGGCCGGGCCTGAGTCCAGCGCTCGCTGCCCGGAGCCGCCTTCCGGCTGCTCCTGGGTCCTAGCAATCAACCCCGCAAAAAGCATGTCTGTGACAGGTGTACCGACACATTTCGAAACCCTCCCGTTTTGCTACTAGTTGCAGTTTCTGCCGCACAACGTAACCATCTGGGCTCCTGCTCAGGACTTACTGCCGCCTGGTCCATGGGGTTGCAAATCAGGAGGGATGGGGTTTGTGGTCAAAAACACTCACATTCTGCTTCCTCCTGGCTAATGTGCCAAATTGACCTATTGCAGGGTTCTGGGGGTTTCTGCATTTTAATTTTATTTTAAATGAAGCGTTTTAAGCATGTTAAAAAACTTATATACTTTATATACAACAATAGTTTAGTTATATATTATAGCCATAAAAAGAGACCTTCTAAAAATATTAAAATGTATTACTGGCATGCGAAACCTTGAATCAGAGAGACTAAATGAAGACTCGGCACAGCTCTTCTGAAAGGTTGCCGAACCCTGATCTATTGGATGCTTGAGGCATGCTCTTTCACTTTTTTGTGTGTGAATATATGAAAAGGGAGGTAAGGTTTGGGGGTACAGCGCACTCCCCTGACCCCAAGGTAATAACCAGAGTGGCCCCATTCATTTTTTTCAATGGCTTCCTCCTTGATTATTTCCAATGACTTGGCTGCCTACGCACCTGTCACTGTTCCGGGGATGGTTGTGCATGTGTCACTGGTCCAGGGTTTGTTGTGCCCCTGTCACTGGTCCAGGGTTGGCTGTGCCCCTGTCACTGGTCCAGGGATGGTTGCAAATCTGGAGATAAGGTGTTTGCGGTCGAAAACGCTCACGATTTGCTTCCTCCTGGCTAATGTGACAAATTGACCTATTGGATGAATGAGGCGCGCACTTCCACTTTTTTGAGTGTGAATACGTGAAAAGGGAGGTAACGTTTGTGGGTACAGCGCACTCCCCAGACCCCAAGGTGGTAACCAGAGTGGCCCCATTCATTTTCTCCACTGGCTTCCTCCTTGATTATTTCCAATGACTTGGCTCCCTATGCACCTGTCACTGGTCCAGGGATGGTTGCAAATCTGGAGGGATGAGGTTTGTGGTCGAAAACGCTCACGATTTGCTTCCTCCTGGCTAATATGACAAATTGACCTATTGGATGAATGAGGCGTGCACTTCCACTTTTTTGAGTGTGAATACGTGAAAAGGGAGGTAACGTTTGTGGGTACAGCGCACTCCCCAGACCCCAAGGTGGTAACCAGAGTGGCCCCATTCATTTTCTCCACTGGCTTCCTCCTTGATTATTTCCAATGACTTGGCTCCCTATGCACCTGTCACTGGTCCAGGGATGGTTGCAAATCTGGAGGGATGGGGTTTGTGGTCAAAAACACTCACATTCTGCTTCCTCCTGGCTAATGTGCCAAATTGATCTATTGCAGGGTTCTGGGGGTTTCTGCATTTTAATTTTATTTTAAATGAAGTGTTTTAAGCATGTTAAAAAACCTATATACTTTATATACAACAATAGTTTAGTTATATATTATAGCCATAAAAAGAGACCTTCTAAAAATATTAAAATGTATTACTGGCATGCGAAACCTTGAATCAGAGAGACTAAATGAAGACTCGGCACAGCTCTTCTGAAAGGTTGCCGAACCCTGATCTGTTGGATGCTTGAGGCATGCTCTTTCACTTTTTTGTGTGTGAATATATGAAAAGGGAGGTAAGGTTTGGGGGTACAGAGCACTCGCCTGACCCCAAGGTAATAACCAGAGTGGCCCCATTCATTTTTTCCACTGGCTTCCTCCGTGATTATTTCCATTGACTTGGCTCCCTATGCACCTGTCACTGGTCCAGGGATGGTTGCAAATCTGGAGGGATGGGGTTTGTGGTCGAAAACGCTCACCATTTGCTTCCTCCTGGCTAATGTGCCAAATTGACCTATTGGATGATTGAGGTGCGCACTTCCACTCATTTGTGTGTGAATACGTGAAAAGGGGAGGTAAGGTTTGTGGGTACAGAGCACGCAGGGGGAATAGCAGGGGTGGGGAGGCCACACATGATGGCAGCCCCCCACCCCGGTGTGACAAGCTGGGAATGTTCTTAATGTTTTCTCTGAATACTCTGTTTGTGCCTCAGTGTCCCCTCTGCAGTTCTAAAGTATCTAGGTGGTGGATCAGGGGGTGTGATTGCTGCAGAGGAAGGGGCCAGTGCACCTAAATGCCTGACACTGTCTCCTAGCAACTGATGGCCTGGGCCCTCCTCTGCAAAGGTGCCAGCTGAAGGTGTTGGAGACAAAGAGGTCAGGTGACCTCCTGGCCCAGGAAAAGAACTGAGCAGAGAGGAGGGGCTGGAGGGGGTTTGGGAGTCTGGAGCTGGCTGGGGATGAGGAGGGAAGTGCAGATGGGGGTCTGGCTCACTGCTCCCAGAATGGACCCGGCTGTGGGGTCTTGTTCGCGGTACCTACAAGCTCTGTTTTAGACCGTGTTCCTGTCACCGAATAAACCTCTGTTTTACTGGCTGGCTGAGAGTCATGTCTGACTGCGAAGTGGGGGGGCAGGACCCTGTGGCTTCCCCTGGACCCCGCTGGGGTGGGATCGCTGTGGGAAGCACATGGAGGGGCAGAGGATGCTGAATGCACTAAGGAGAGACCCAGGAGATGAAGATGTGTGAGCTTCTTGCCCTGAAAAAGTCTGCTCCAAGGGAGAGGAGGCTCCCCAAAGTCCTGACTGTCTTGGTGGGGAGCAGTTCCAGAGCATCGCCCAGGGACTCTGTGCCACCCGATACCCACCACAGGGGAGGCAAGTGGGCTTTCTGGACCTGAGAGAGTCCCTAGGAGCGTGTGCAGTGACTGTGGTGCAGAGTGAGTGTGCTGCGGGGGGAGAGGAGGGATCCCTCCCCTGGAGCTTGCTGCTGCTGATAATGGGGGGGGGGGAGTCCTCTCTGGTCCTAGCCCTGGGGCAGCCTGTCTGCATCCCAAGTTACTTATCCCCAGCCCTGCCCCACCCCAGAGCCTGCACCCCCAGCACCCCAACCCTGAGCACCCTCCTGCACTGTGAACCCCTCATCCCCAGCCCCACCCCAGAGCCCTCACCTGAGGGGAAAAATGTGCAACTTAAATGTGGTGGTCAGTTTGGAGTATCATTGTGTTTAGCACAATACTTGATGATTTTACACCCCTTTAAAGTATATAACTAGTTGTATACAGGTGTTACAAAGTGGGAATGTTCTTAATGTTTTCTCTGAATACTGTGTGGGTGCCTCAGTTTCCCCTATGCATTTCTCAAAGATCTAGATGGTGGGATAAGGGGGTGTGATTGTTGTAGAGCCCTAGAGGGCCAGTGTGATGCTGTCTGCACAGAGAATGGCCAAAACCCTGTCTCCGGGCACCTGATGCCCTGGGCCACTCTCCTGCAAGCCGCCAATTGAAGGTGTTGGAGAACAAAGAGATCAGGTGGCCTCCTAATGCCTGGAAAAGAGAGAGAGGCCAGAGGAGGGAGTGTCAGTGCCTGTGCGGACTTCCGGGAAGTGCATGGTGTGGAAGGGGATGCTGTGATGCTTTGGAACTACTCCAAACAAAGACAGTCAGGACTCTGGGGGAGCCTCCTCTCTCTGAGCGTACTGTCTCCAGGACAAGAAGCTTACACCTTCCTGGGTCTGACCTCGGAGCATTCAGCCCTTTCCACACCGTGCACTTTCTGCCATGGGTGGCAAGTTTGTAAAAATTTTGGTGGGGCCCAGAACCCACCCCCAACTCCACCCCCCCAACTCCGCCCCCACCTGCCTAAGGCTCTGGGAGGGGGCTCGGCGGGGGAGGTCTGGGGTGCAGATCCTGGGCTGGGGATTAGGGTGCAGGAAGGGTGCTGGGTGCAGGCTCTGGGCTGGGGCAGGGGGTGGGTGTGCAGGAGGAGGTGAAGGGTGCAGGCTTTGGGATGGAGTTTGGGGTTGGGAAGGGCGTGTGGGAAGGGGGAGGGAGTTTGGGGATAGGAGGGAGTGCAGGGTGAGGACTGTGGGGCTGAGGATGAGGGGTACATGATGCAGGAGGGGGCTCAGGGCTAGGGAAGAGGGTTGGGCTGTGGGGTGAGGGCTGTGGATGAGGGGTTCATGATGCGAGGGGGCTCAGGGCTAGGGAAGAGGGTTGGGCTGTGGGTGAGGGCTGTGGATGAGGGGTTCATGATGCAGGAGGGGGCTCAGGGCTAGGGCAGAGGTTTGGAGTGTGGGGTGAGGGCTGTGGATGAGGGGTTTGTGATGGGGCGCTCAGGGCTGGGGCAGAGGATTAGGGTGCGGGGGGATGAGGGGTTCAGGTGGGGGGGGCGCTCAGGGCTGGGGGGGAGGATGAGTGTGCGGGGGGATGAGGGCTCTGGCTGGGGCTGAGGATTAGGGTGCAGGGGGATGAGGGCTCTGGCTGGGGCTGAGGATTAGGGTGCAGGGGGAAGAGGGGTTCAGGATGAGTGGGTGCTCAGGGCTGGGGCTGAGGATTAGGGTGCGGGGGGAATGAGGGCTCTGGCTGGGGCTGAGGGTTTGGGGTTGGAGAGGCTCAGGGTAAGGGCAGCCTGCCTTGCCAGTACTGGTGGAGGGCAGGCACTAGGACCCTGCGGCAGCAGACAGCAAATCTGCTGGGAGCCCTCCGGGCAGCAGGCAGGGGAGAGGCGCGCTGCGTTCTGTGAGGCAGGGACGCAACACAACGCGGCGGAGGGGGGGGAACACGCGGAGGGGGGGTGGCAGGCGGGGGCTGGGACCTGCTCCAGGCAGGGTCGCGGCGGCGGGGGGAGACCTGCGGTGGCCGGGGCCGATCCAGGCAGGACCTGGGGGGGGGGGGCGGGAAGAGACCCAGCTCCAACTATTGCTGGAGCAGGGCGCCCAGCCCTGAATATTGCTGGGGCCCGGGCCCCACACAAATATATAACCTGCCACCCATGCTTTCTGCAGCAAGTGTGCCCAGGCAGGTCGTGGGGCAACCAGAGGTCCCTGCACCCCAACTCTGCAGTCAGACGTGACTCTCAGCCAGCCGGTAAAATAGAAGGTTTGTTAGACAACAGGAACACAGATTAAACAGAGCTTGTAGGTACAGAAAATGACCCCTTAGTCAGGTCCATCTTGGAGGGTGGGGAGCCTAGACCCAAGTTCTGGGCCTCTCCCCATTTCCCCAGCCAGCTCCAAACTGACACTCCCTCCTCTAGCCTTTGTATCTCTTCTGGACAAGGAGGCCACCTGATCTCTTTGCCCCCAACACCTTCAGTTGGCACCTTGCAGGGGAAACTGAGGCATCCACACAGTATTCAGAGAAAACATTAAGAACATTCCCAATTTGGCACAACAGGTGTAACAAAATTTAATACCGTATATTGAAGCAGGCAAGTGCTGCTTCTCACTTTCCACTTTTAAATGACCCTTGTAATCTTGTGGTTCTGATGCGTTGTAGCTTAATTTTATATTGGCTTACAGGGCGAGAGCGGGGGGATGGACCACCATTTTGGGCACCACCAAAAATTATACAAACCTGCCGCCTATGGGATTAGAGTCAGTATCGACTTTACAATGGTGCCGTGGCACCAGGCCCACCCTGCATCTCACTGCAGACACAGTGCTCAGAATTAAGCAATGTTCTCAAGGCTATTGAACTCAGTACTAGTTTTCAGTTGCCAGCTACATGCTTCAGCCAGGCCACTTTCTCACTAGGCTATATCCTGAATATTGTGACTGGGAATGAGGCGGGGGCAGGGAGTGTAGCGGATGCAAATTCGAGGTGAATATTATCTTGTCAATACTGTCCTGGGTTTATGATGCTTTATGCCATGGACTGAAGCAAAGTGGCTGGTGAATAACCAGGAATCTGGTTAATAATTATCTAAATTCAGCTTTCTTCTTTCTCTCTCTGTGAATTATCACTAATTCAAAATAGTGTGCAAGTTGACTGGATAATGGTAATAGAATAATCTCTTGTTAAAACATTGTAAACCATACTACCTGGTTTTTATATTAAAGACCTACTATACATAATACAATAAATCTGACAAACAAAACCTAGGAAAATTTTATTCTTTCTGCGTCTTATTTACAGTTTTACAGTAATCTCTTGCTTCAGAATGCCTCAAGGGTCACCCATACAGTTTGCAATAGGAATCAACATGTGGCTTGGCAGCTGACTCTTTACTGATTCCTGAACAGCTGGTAACTCAATATTAATCTGACATAGATACTATATGCAGAAGCACAACTCTGTATATATGGGGAGGGGGTGATTATTGACCTTTCTGCATATGTAATAATAGTTTTTGGTGTTTGTAAGACAAGGCATAATAATGAACTTTGTAAAAGTTCCTGTTTGGTGTGAGAGATGTTACTTATACCTAAATTCACTCCCCTTCCCCACACCCAGCCCTATGCATGCTGGCTAGGGAATATCACTACTGTAGTGTCAGCTTTTAAGAGAGCTTCACATGCAGAGCCGTCAGTAGGGATTTTTGGCACATAAGGCAAGGAACAGAGGCAGCATGTCCGGCTCTTCCCTATTAGAGGGAAGGATCCACCAACGAATTTCTGCAAAAGAGCCGTATGCGCTGCCCCTCTCCATTGAAGACGACCAGCGGCACTTCGGCAACGAGTACCACAGTCCCTCTCAGAGGGAAGGACTTGCTGCCGAATTGCCGCTGAAGGAGAGACTTTCTGAGCCCCTCACTTTCCGTGCCCGAGGCAAGTGCCTCACTCGCCTTGCCCTCGTTACGGCAATGTTCACATGCACCACTTCTAGTATTATGGTAAGTTAAAACAAGCTACAGTACATTGGGACATTAATGCTCTATTACAGTGTTTGCAGTAGCATATTAAAAGCTATAACACTGAACAGACTAGTTAGGGCCGGCTTTAGGAAGTTTGGGGCCCACCCAATTCAAACATTTTCGGCGGGGCCCCAGCAGGGATGACTTTAAAAAAAAGGAAAAAAAGGTGGGGGAAAAAAAGCCTTTCCTTTCTTAGCAACCGGTTCCCTATAAAAAGTTCTGATTTAAGGGATGTGCCAGAATATGTATTTCTGGTACCAATAGGGTTACTATATTTCCAGATTTAAAAAATTGTCCCCTGGAGAAGCCGGGCCACCCCGGTACAGTGCACTGACTCTTGCCAATACACTGAACCGGGGCTTGGGCGCAGGACCCTCTTAGGGGCAGGGCCCGATTCAGGGGAATTGGTTGAATTAGCCTAAAGCCGGCCCTGCCAGTATATCCAGGACATTAGTAGCACACTTTTCCCCCACCAATACCTAGTAGTTGCACTGTCATCTCCCATAGCTACTTAGGTTGCAGCTTTATTGTTAAACCTAAATTGGGAAGAAAGACGACTGATTCAGAACTTCTTTAATGGTTACTTTATCGCTAAAGGGTGTAGTGGGGTGTAGACTTGGAGAGAGGAAGGTTTCTATGATGTAGGCAAGATCAAGTATTTTATCCAAAACCAGAATACGAGTGGCGCTGGTCTTCTTGGTGTCTGACCTTGAGCTATTGTCAAAAGTTTGAGGGTGACTCGTCTCCTTCCTCATATTTTGGTTGAGGATTCTATTGATAAAGGGATTGGCCTCAAATACCTGGTTGTAGGACTCTGCCACGGTATAGTTTTCATCTTGGATTGCCTGGTCCTAATTATAGTAAAGCATGCACTTTAGTCTTTGTAATTATATGTTATAACTCTGTTGCTTTTTATGAAGGCAGGAGTAAAAGAAAAGTAGCTGCAATATTTTCATACTAAACTAACGCTGAAAATGTACATAATTTCAATCAGACTCCTAATCTTAATTTTTGCTTAATTTTCTTATGGATTTATTTATTATGGTGGGAAACTGCTATAGGGAAGTACACTTCTCCTATATAGGTCATAAGGATCCTATCTGTCTGAAACCGGCTGCTCTTTCTTTCTTTGATCTGCAGAGTGACTGATGCTTTTCAGACATCAGTTGTGGGTACAGAAGGGTTTCATTGCATCTTCTCTCTTGGCACCAGCTACTGTTCTCCCTTCTTGTTGTATTGATAGTGGGTGTGTGTGTCTCTCCTTTCTTTAAAATCATATATGCTAGGGACAGTCTTGTCCTCTTCTCCTCTCCTGATGTCAGTGTAGATGCAGGCGGTGCAAAATGTACTACAGTCATATAGTATCTCAAATGCAAAGCTACATTTCAATGATCTGAGGTTTGAAGAACAACGTGGAACTAGCTGTTTTACAGGATGTCTTGATTTCATTCCTGTAGTAACATAACTGGTGATAGGAAAGCAGGGAGAGAGAGAGGTGTGTGCTCTGCAAGGCTGCTGGCCACGGGGCCAATGGGTGTGGGTGGGCTGGGTAGGATCGCGGGAGTCACATCTCAGGGATCTGCCCCGCTACCCAGCACTGCTCCAGCTATGAGCTGTCTCCACTGCCTGGGACCTGTGGGGCCCCACCTGCCTCCCTGGGGGAAGAGCCACCTGGGACTGGTGCAGAGGCTGGGCCAGTCTCAGCCACTCACAGGGAATAGTCGGGGACGGGGGAGGCTCAGCTGGGTCCTGAGAGAGCCTGGCCCAGGTAGGCTCTGCTCCTGCTCCAGCCTGGCTGCTTCCACCACTCCCAAGAGGCCAGAGTTATCCTGCCCCAGGACCAGTTCTGGCTGCGCTGCCATCTCAGCCTCGCAGCCACAGTCACCTCCCATCAGGGCCGGCTACTGTGGCTGGGGGCTAGGGTTTGGGAGAGTAGGTCTCTAGGGGGTCTGGGTAGGTGCTGGACACTGGGGGTGGGGTGGGGAGATCTATGTGTTGGGGGCCTGTCAGTGGGGGAGATCTGTGTGTGTGTGGGTGCTGGGAAGTGTGGGGGGTCTGTGTGGGTCACTGCAGTTGTGGTGGTGGGGGGCACTGGACAGTGAGGGGATCTGTAGGGGGGCTCTGGGTGGGAAGGTGTGGGGCACTGTGCAGTTGTGGGAGGGCTGTGGGGGGTCTTCAGCTGGGGGGCACTGGTCAGTGAGAGGATCTGTGGGGGGGTTCTGAGTGGTTGGGGGAGTGATCTGGGAGTGCACTGGGCAGGGGGGTTTGTGAGGGTCTCTGGATGGTGCAGCACTCGGTGAAGGGAGTCAGAGGGGTTCAGGGCAGGGGATGTGTGGGGGTCTCTGGGTGGTGTGGCACTGGGCATAGGGAGTCGGAGGGGTGCTGGGCAGGGGGTTTGTGGGGGTCTCTGGGTGGTGTGGCACTGCGCGTAGGGAGTCGGAGGGGTGCTGAGCAGGGGGTTTGTGGGGGTCTCTGGGTGGTGTGGCACTGCGCGTAGGGAGCCAGAGCGGTGCTGGGCAGGGGGTAGCATGGTGCAGCATGGGCCCACCCCCAAGGGGAAGAAGCACAATGGCAGTGCAGGGCTGGGCTGGACAGCGTGGGTCTGGCAGCTCCTGGTTTGTAAACAGTGCCCTTGTACTGGGCTGGGTGGAGTGGGGCTGTCCCTGCCGTGCCATGACTCATATCCCATTGCCCCAAGTCAGCCCCTCGCTCTGAGGACTCTGCCCCCATGCCTCATGTCCCCATTTCCCCCATGGGGACCCACAAATATGTTTAGCACCGGGCCCACAACAGGTTAATCTGGCCCTGTTTGGGGTGCAGGCTCTGGGATGGAGTTGGGGGTGCAGGAGGGTTGCAGGCTAGGGGGAGTTGGAGTGACGGGTGCAGGCTCTGACCTGGGGCAGGGGATTCGGGTACAGGAGGGGTACAGACATGTGGGCTCTGGGAGGGAGTTACCAAATCAGCACGTTGTATAAGAGAAAGGAGCTGCAGGGATTTCATATAGACATAGAAAATGATAGAAGACACTTTTACATAGTCAAAATGTGAGAGGCAGAGTGTGAGGGAGGGAGGGAGGGGGCGTCTGTACAATATTTCCCCGCATTCAGTCTCCTGGCTGGAGCAGTAACAGCCCCGCAGCACTTGTATAGGATAGAGAGGAGCCGCGCTGTCTACGCTTTGACAGTGTAGGAATCGGGCTGCCTGTGCCTTTAAGACCCAGCCCCAGGAACCCGCCCCCTGCTCCAGGGCTGACAAGGGGCACAACTGAAAACAGCCTGTGCACCCCCCACAGCCCCGACACCCCCAGATCTGCGAGCGCAGCAGATGGCTCATCCCGAGGGGCCACTGTCCCCCCCACTACCCCCTCCCTAAACGGGGGTTTTGTCCCCGCACAGGGTCTGGCAGCGTCTCCCCCCCTGGGCTTAACCGCGGCTCCCACCCCCCACCCCCCGCCCGGGCTTAACCGCGGCTCCCACCCCCCACCCCCAATTTTTCCCCTTCAACCTCTCTCCTGCCGCTGCCTACAGCAGCTTGAACCCCTCTGGCCAGTAAATTTGTGTCCCCCGCTCAGACCCTGGCAGCCCCCCCGCTGCGATTTGCCCCCTTGAGCATTTTAAACGCCCCCAAAGAGCAGGCAGCAAATCGTGAGTAGAAGTGAGGGCAGAGAGAGGGCAGTGGCGACAGCGGAGGTAACTGGGCATGCTCAGTTCAGCGGCGCATGCTCAGTGCAGCCAAAGTAGCGAATCGGGAGCAGTTCATGTTTCTGTCGGTACACCGGCTCCTGTTCCATTCCCAGGCGCTATGATCAGAAGGGCCCATCATGAGCATCTGGCCCAGGGGGTCTCATGACCAAATTTGGTGGCCTCAGAGTGTGGCCAAGCAACTCTCGCTGGTGGCTGCTCTGACACTTTACCCTATAATCCTAACTAACCTTAGGAGAAACCAATAAATATGCACAGAGGTAAGACGGGGGAACGTTCCTGCCTCACTCTTTGCGGGGAAGAGGCAGTGGAGGGGGGCGGCCCAGCAGGTCACACACAGCTTGTAGTGCAGCCCCATTGCTGGGAGAGAGCTGCTGCTGGTTGTCCAGGGAATTATCTCAGTCCATCAGCAGGGCACCCTCCTCTGGTGGCGTCTCACGCTCTGTCACCGCTTCGCTGACTCCATGTCTTCAGAAGCCAGAGCTGCATCTCTCCTGGACCAGTGTCCTCTTCGGGGTACAGCCCTCTGGCTGAGCCCCAAACTCCATTCCCCCCCTTTCTGTGGTGTAAAGGTTTGCTTTAGTGGGACATTACTAAGAGTATCCAATTCAGGATGAACTGCTGAGACCAAGGGCAGGCACAGCCCATGATAGGTAGTCCTTCACTCACAAGGTACAGCGAAAAGCGAACTTCTTTGTCATCACTCTGGCTAACAAAGTCAGAGAAGCAATTCCCTCGGGTACTCCAGTCCCTTGTATCATCACTGGAAGCATTGCTTAGAGGGATGAGTGGTCATTAAAATCAGTGTCCCCAGTTAAAGGTTCTCCTGGTCCCATAGGATCAGCTACACACTCATGTCAATATACAAATCAGATCTTACCCAGAAATCATGCTGTTGCCAATTCTTTAGTATCTAACATTTAAAAGTTTATTAATAAAAAGAAAGGTGAGTTAAAATTGGTCCAAGGAATCAAATACATACAATAATCACAAAGCTCTTGATTCGGCAGAGATGGAATAAACTGCAGGCTTATATCAATGTACTTGTTACTCCCAAATCATTAGAAGGACCTCCGTTCCCCGGTTGGAACGCTCCCCTTCGTATAAATGCATAGTCCAAGGGTTTGAGCAGCAGAGAAGCTGGAGCAGGAAAGAGGTAAGATGGAGATGTTTCCAGGGTCTTTTATATCTTGCATCATGTGCAGGGAATCCCATTGAAAAGAACAGTAACAATGTCTAGTCACATGAGCCATCACATGGGCAAATCACCCATCCACGCATGACTTTACAGGCAGAAGCCATGGCCCACATGCTAGTTTGAATGTTCCCAGGAAGGCTCATCAGATGTGGACTGGCATCTCCCGAGGCCCATTGTCAGTCAGGTACTTCTTGATGGGCCACGCAATTTGAATCGTCCCCTCACAATACACTGGCCAAATGCTTCACTGGTGCTACTCAGAATCAAACTCATGGAAGTACACGTATGTAGCCAATACTCATAATTTCAAACACATCAATAACATATGCATGCAACTAGAACAAACATACCCAGCTATTGCAATCCTTTCCATAGGCACCTCACTTGGCCACCTTTGCACAAGATTTCTTGCAAACACAGAACAATGGTTGCAACAATGATCCATATGATATTTTAATCAGATCGCGTCATACAGGAGAACCAGCAGCCCTTGCTCCCAGCCTGTCGCCGTGGTGCCGAACTGCAGCCCCTAGTACAGCCCTTCCCTCAGGGGCAAACTGCGGTTCTTCGATGGCCCACTCTCTATGGCAGCAAGTGGGACAGACCCGCTTGCTTCTCTGGGCCCCTCCCCCAGGACCCTCTAGCAGCAGCACTTACTGCCTCCCCTCCAAGTGCTGCTGCTTACCTCTTTATCCCTGGGCCACTTCCCGGTAGCCCCAGCCCCTTCCCTGCCTCCTATTGGGGCTTCTGTCTGGCAGCCAGTCAGGCTGCAGCTCCGCTTACTCACCTGACCCCACCCTGCTCTGCCTGACACTTCTCTTTATAGACAGCTAGTCCTCTTCCATCAGGCTGGAGAAAGAGACTGTTCTCTGCTCTGCAGAACAGTCCTTTTTATATGGCCCTCGCTGGCTGCTCCATCAAGCCTCCTTTCCATTGGCTCTCTCCGCAAGTCCTCCTCTCATTGGCTGGGCTTTGCACAGCCTCCCCAAGGGCTGCTTTAACCCCTCTTCTCCCAGAGTGGGAAACTGCACTACACCTAGGGTGACCAGACAGCAAATGTGAAAAATTGGGATGGGGGAGTGGGGGTAATAGGAGCCTATATAAGAAAAAGACCCAAAAATGAGGACTGTCCCTAGAAAAATCGGGACATTTGGTCACCCTAATTACACCTCACCTTGTGAATACCCCTGCCACATCCCCTCCAGCACCCACTCTACCCCCTCCAGCTCCCACCTTCATCAGTGTCCTCTTTTTGGGCACCTGGGATATGGTCACCCTAGCAACAAACATACAATAAAATCTCACCATGGTGTTACATGCATTTCAACAGCAGATCATGACTTTTCCAATGATCCCTCACCAGGCCTACGTTGTACACGATATATCAGAACCATACATAAGTGGTGAGCATGGGGGGCAAAGAGAGTCTCTGTCATCCCAACACAGGACACTGAGGTAGATGGGGAAGGGGTGACCGGGTGGACTGTCAGGTTCCTCATCTCCCTCTGGCCTCAGTGATGGGGTTCAGCCTGGCTTCAAGGCTGCCCAGGTCTGTTGACATCCCCGCTCCCTTCTTGCCTCAGCCCAAGTTTGGCATCTCAAGAATAGGGAGACGCTACTGCCTCCCCTATCACTGTCCGGGGTGTCGTTCATGGACCTTTAGAGTTCAGGGGCAGCTTCACACGACTCAGCCAGTCCAAGCTGAGTCCCTCCCTCTCTGGTACCAGTGCAGCGAGTTCACAGTTCTCAGCCTCGGCTGTCAGGCTCGGAGGATCAAACCCAGCAGTTTCCCAGCTCTGTTCCCCCAAATTCTCCCCCTCCCAACGGTATCTCACATCTCTGCAGGGATCAGACAGTGTCGTGGAAATTACCCAGGCCTTGCGTTTGGATCGGACAGCCTGATGCCTCTTTATTGTAATACAAGCATGCGGGGAGAAACAGCTGCACCGAGCTGCTCTGCAAAGATGAAAACAATAAAAGCTTACATAGATTTTTAACAATATACAGATAAGCACATTTCCTCATTAATATTTCCTTATTAGGAACACAGCAAAACCAAGTTGTCCCATTTTAAAGAGTTGTTCTTTTGCGGTTAACGGCTTTCTTAAGATTACCTGTTGCAATTGTGTTTCTCAGAGCTCCCTCATTCCCCCTCTTTATCATGTACACAGTTAACTTGACAAAAGTTTAGGCTCACTTAACATTGCTTTCACAGGCAATAACTTCCATTTCAGTCTCTGCCTCTTGCATTCTGAATCTAGGGGCAGGTCTACACTGGGGGAGAGGGTATCGATCTAAAATACACAACTTCAGGTACGTGAATAGCATAGCTGAAGTCAAAGTATCTTAGATCGATTTACCTCGGGTCTTCACGGCGCAGGATCGATGTCCGCGGCTCCCTGTGTCGACTCCGCTAACTCCACTCGCTCCAGTGGAGTTCCAGAGTCGACAGGAGCGCGTTCGGGGATTGATATATCGCATCTAGATGAGACGCGATATATCGATCCCCGAAAAATCGATTGCTACCTGCGGATATGGCGGGTAGTCTGGACGTACCCTAGCTCTCACCATCAGTGTTCATGCTGAGAGACACTGATCACTAGAGGGATAGCTCAGTGGTTTGAGCATTGGCCTGCTAACCCAGGGTTGAGGGGGTCACTTAGAGATCTGGGGCAAAAATTGGTCCTGCTAGTGAAGGCAGGGGGCTGGACTCGATGACCTTTCAAGGTTTCTTCCAGTTTTAGGAGATTGGTATATCTCCAATTATTATTATTATTATTACTGTCATTGTTCAAACCACACACACAAAAATCTCACGACAAAGGGTTACACAAACATTAACATAAAATAATATCTAAAAAAGGATGATTTGTGCAAATGACGATTTGTCTCTTGAAACCTGCGGGAAATCTGAGCTACAACCTATCCAACTAAACTAATATCAAAGATGTGACCTCACGGCCTTCACGAAGAGAGAAAAACCCACAGGCCAGGGTGGACTATAAAATGATTTCACATTCATAAAGTAAAATCTCAGAGACTCTTAAGAAATTTACCCATTTTCTTCTGAAGTGGCGAAACCAGCTTCACTTCTCACCTCCTTATTCGGCTGTATGAGTTACAAAAGTTTTAGCATCATCATCATAAAAGAAAGAGAATGAAAGACAAAACCACCTTCACATCTACAAATGATCTGGACTAAACCTAGAAAAAGCCAGGAAACAATTTTACCAATAGATGGAAGCAGGGCTATAAAATCTGAAGGTCAAACTGTGCTTTGAAGTTCATTGAGATTTCCCTGCACACTCCCAAGTCTGTGACACTTCCTTCTCCAGCACTCAGGCATCTGACCTAAGACCATAGACATCAAAGCTGTGACTCCTAAGCCTGGAGAGCCAGGGACAGGTGGTAAGTGACACCTTGGGAGATGGAGGGATAGAACAGAGACAGGTTAAACTTTCCATGGCTGGGACTGAGCCTGCTGTGTTGAGAGTGGAGCGTGACAGTGACAGGGGAAGAAGGTTTCAGAGTGGGAGCCGTATTAGTCTGTATCCGCAAAAGGAACGAGGACTCCTTCTGGCACCTTAGAGACTAACAAATTTTTTTGGGCATAAGCTTTCGTGGGCTATGACGCACTTCATCAGATGCATGGAGTGGTGCATACAGTAGGAAGACACACACACACACACACACACACACACACAATGAAAAAATGGAGGTTGCCATACCAACTCTGTGAGACTAATCAACTCAGGCGAGCTAGTATCAGTTTTCCCCTGCTGTTACTCACACTGTCTTGTCAACTGTTTGAAATGGGCCACCCTGATTATCACTACAAATGTTTTTTTTTCTCCTCCTAATAGCTCACCTTAATTGACTAGTCTCAAAGTTGGCATAGCAACCCCCATCTTTTCATGTTCTCTGTATGTATATCTTCCTCCTGTATGTTCCACTCTATGCATCTGAAGTGGGTTTTAGCCCACCAAAGCTTATGCCCGAATATAGGTGTTCGTTTCTAAGGTACCACAAGAACGCCTCATTCTTTTTTTTAGGGGAAGGAGGGAATCTCTCGCACTCACCCCGTCGCCCTGAAATAGCAGAGAAGCTAAAACACCCCATTTTACTGTCCCTGCTCCCCACTTTTTTAGCATCTAGTTAATTCTGGTGCATAAGGGATAAAATGTACAAACACTAAATGCTTTCCGGCACGGCCTGGTGTAATGGGAGACTATCTGGGAACGAGAAAGTCTGGCCCCCAAGGGGGAACTCAGGGACTAGCAATCACTCTGCTAACGGGAGATTGGGGTGGGGGGGGTCAGAAACTGTGTTCCCTGCAGGCTACGCAGCTGCACTGCAGGCTATCGAGGGCCATGGAGGCAGGCAGGGAGGGGCCCCTCTGAAGGCTTAGCCCGGGTCCACTGGAGCTGCAGGGGAGAGGAACCCCTCCCTCAGCCCGGCCCAGGACCACAGGAGCTGCGATGGCTGGGGAGAGGTGTCTCTCACCCAGGGCCAGCTCCACAATCATTACTGGAGTGGTTATAAGTCAACCTCATACAGGTCAACTTAGGTTTGGAGTGTTGCCGTACCCTTACAAGCAAAGGGATTTCTCTCACCCCAAAGCTTTCAGCAGTCCATGTTCATTGGAAAGCCTTCCAGCTAGGACCACACCCCCAGCTCAATGATGCTCCTACTGTCTTTCAAGAGATCTTGCTCCCATGAGTAGAGATGGAGCAGGGGAGGTGGCCAGAGCCCTTCTCCCCGCCCCTTCTTATACTCAGAACCTTTATACTGGAAAAGTCTTTAGTGGGTCATGGGGTCAAGGAACTCCATGGCACAGGTGAGCGCCACACTACGCTACAGATGAATTGTAAGTTTCTTTGTTTACCCCTTTCTTTCTATTGGTGGACGGCCAAATAAGAGTTTTCTAACAGGGACAGTCAGTCCTTTGTTGTCTCTGAGGAGTTAGTCTGTGGGCGTTCCCCAGAACTATGGCATATTTCAGTAACAAACTGGGTTACCCTATGGCTGGGTTTTCCCAGAGAGAGCCTCTTTTTTGAGCCTGCTGAGTGGAGACGCTCTCTACACCAATATTCCACACGAGGATGGGCTACAAGCTGTCAGGAACAGTATCCCTGATGATGCCACAGCACACCTGGCAACTGAGCTTTGTCACTTTGTCCTCACTCACAACCATTTCAGATCTGGGGACAACTTATACCTTCAAGTCAGCGACACTGCTACGGGTATCCGCATGGCCCCACAGTATGCCAACATTTTTATGGCTTTCTTAGAAGAACGTTTTTTCAGCTCTCGTCCCCTAGCGCCCCCTCCTCTACTTGTGCTACATTGATGACATCTTCATCATATGGACCCATGGGAAGGAGACCCTTGAAGAATTCCACCAGGATTTCAACAATTTCCACCCCACCATCAACCTCAGCCTGGACCAGGACACACAAGAGATCCACTTCATGGAAACTACAGTGCAAATAACTGATGATCACATAAACACCACCCTATACTGGAAACCTACTGACCTCTATACTTACCTACATGCCTCCAGCATCCATCCAGGACACATCACACGATCCACTGTCTACAGCCATGCCTCAAGACACAACCGCATTTGCTCCAATCCCTCCGGCAGAGACAAACACCTATAAGAGCTTTATCAAGCATTCTTAAAACTACAATACCCGCCTGGGGAAGTGAGGAAACAGATTGACAGAGCAAGATGGGTACCCAGAAGTCACCTATTACAGGACAGGCCCAACAAGGAAAATAACAGAACACCACTGGCCATCACGTACAGCCCCCAGCTAAAACCTCTCCACCGCATTATCAACCATCTACAGCCTATCCTGGAGACAGTTTATTCTTAAGCAATTGCAAGAGGGGAACTACACACTCGGGCAGGGAATTTCCCTTACTTTAGGTAGGGCTCCAAATATAAACAATTGGGGCAAGGCCTTTCTACCTTTTTTTTTTTATAGACAAGAATGATTATAGCTGCAGTTTGTTTATACATTTTTGCCTGATTTTTTTAAATAAGCTTTGCTCCAGTTTATGTTTTATTATTATTAAAGCAAGGTCAAAAAACAGCATTTCTGACCATTTCCCCAGCCGCCTAGCACAAACCCTGCTTCTACAAATCTTGCGCTATTAGCAAGGTTAGCCTGTCTTTTACTCTGTCACTTGACAACACAAAATGTCTACTATACTTCCACACACACCCCTTTTGTGCTTCTAGCACAACAATCAATTTTAAACTTTTATTTTTATTAAACCTTGCATTTTTGATTTTAGATTAAATGGTTTAGCCTCATGGGCTTTGGTTGGCTGCAACAACAATGCATGGTTAGTACAGGAGCGGCGCCAGGGTTTCTGGCGCCCTAGGCAGAATTCGGGGGGCGGCATTTTGTGCGCTCCCCTCAGGGCGCGTGGAAGCTTCCGGTTCCAGTCCCGTCGTGCCGCCGAAGAAGGACTCTCTGCCGAAATGCCGCCGGCGACAGCAGCAGTCATTGAGCTGCTCAATTGCCTGCTGCTGTTTTTCGTGGCACATCGGAAGAAAGTCCTTCTTTGGCGGCACGACAGGAGTGGAACCGGAAGCTCCCGTGTGCCCCGTGGGGAGCGCACAAAATGCCACCCCCCGAATCCTGGCGCCCTAGGCGACGGCTTAGGGTCGCCTAATGGTAGCACTGGCCCTGGGTTAGTATGAACATGTAAGGTATTATTATTATTACATTCTTTACGACAACATAATTTTAAGCTAAACAAAAGCAATAAAAGCATTAACATTCCCATTGTAATAATATGATGCAGCTGTTGTACTGCCTTAGTTACATAGCACAATACATCATAATTAGTACATAAAATAGATACACTATAGGCTGTATGAAAGGCACACTTTTCAATTTGATATATATATTTTGGAGCATATGAATTTGACCTTGTAATTCAGAGATTTTCTGGACCTTTGGTAGCAGTGAAAGCAAATTTTGGAATCGGTCAGGTACTAAGGCAGTTCAATTAAAGGGTTATTTGGAATCTCAGGGCTGATTGTAGAACTCTATTGCCTGCAGCAGTGGTGAGATTAAAATGTATGTCTTGCAAAGTGGTGGCTTTGACATTGGGGTGGAAAATTAACCATGCGTTGTGTTTGAGTCAGATCAGCCTGAGGCTTCTTTATTTCAAGCATATGCTGGTAGCTCTCCCGATAACAAGGAACCTTAAAGCTTAAAACCACAAACAGTTACACACCCACTTTTCCAAACCTTATTAGTAACTTAGAAGTTTATCAAAAACAAGCCTTATTAAGAATATAGCTAAAGAAGTTTTTCCTGTTATTCACAGGTTGTACTCTTGCGGTTACTGGTTTTACCACTCCTTCTCCTTTGGCAAGTTTCTTTCTTGTCCCCCTTCTCCAACCCTCCTACTCACTTATGCAGTTAGCTTACCTTGGATAAATAGAGGCCTGGGAGAAATATGAGGCCTATTGAAGTTTTCTCTTACAACATACACGTGGCTATTATTAGCTTGGAAAAGCAGGTGTTCTGTAGGGTCGTTTTTTGTCCCATACCCTTCCAACAAACGTTGTCATGAACAGTGACAACTTCCCCTGGCTTCAGTTTTTGTACACGCTGAAGCTGTGGGGGTTCTAAAGGCCAAAGTGTCCACTGATTCCCTATTTTTATTTAAATCTCGGGGGTTATTCCAGGAGCACTGACTACAAATCGGTTAGGAATACCAGGTAGTTTAATTTCCCAAATGTTTTGGTGAATTATTTAATCCCACATGCATTTTTGCCACGGACCCAGCAGGATACAGTATGTGGGAACCCACATCCCTCCAGTTGGTCCGTATGCTTGGAAGGAGCACTGCGAATGCCTGCACTTCCACCCAGAAAGTCTTTACGGCCACGGATCAGATGATACTCCTGAAGTGTCTGTAAGAGCCGTAGGCAAAGCATGATGCTCCAGATCACTCTGAATGGCCATGAGCTGGTCATTCAGGAAATCCTGAATTTCTGAACAAGCCAGATCTCACCACAATGCCTTCCCAGCCTCAGTGATATTTAGCACCATCGTCATCAGAAGTTTCTGGGTCATTGAACTAAGGGCAGAGATAACACGTAATTCAGCCTGTACCTGGGTTAGCTGTGCTCCAGAGAGAAGACCCGTGGCCTTTTCCAATTTATTTATGTTGTTGACCTTTATAGATATTCCAAATTGCAGCTGCGCTACTGGCACCATTTTATAGATGATTAGTGATGTCCCCTCCCCCCCCCCCTTTTTTTTTTTTAAGAGGAAACCCAGGCCCTTTGCTGTGCTAACCTAATGGCAGCTCCTTTTGAGCAATTAGAATATATAGAGGTGACCTGAAAACTGGAGACGGGCAGTGTACATTTATAGTCCCGAGCATAATTTAGCTTTCTCTTTTTTTTTTTTTAGGTGAAGTACCATGCCACATTTATTGGCTAAACACTTTTAGATACTTTTGGGAGGCATTAGCATTAATAGCATGGGAAGGGATATATTGCAATATGGTGCAGGTTAAATTATTGGTTACTGGGATTATTTTAGTACAGGTAAAATTTCCGGTGGCAGAACAGACTTTTTGGGTATACGTTTGATTATTTACCCTAGTTGGGTGACTAAGTAAAAATAAGGGACTTTTTCATTTCACATGCTATACATTTCGGGAACGGCCATTATATTTACCTTGCTATAGAACCCATTAATTTTAGATTTTGGGGGCTTATTTGTAGTGATAGTCTAGATTTCTATTTTTATTGACCCATTTGTTTTTTTACTTGTTTGCTTATATGACTTATTTTGAATTTTAAAGAATCAATTTTTTTGAGCAGAATTTTAGTAAATCACTAAGACGTGTAGGCTTTGGCCACTGTATTTCATTAGAATATATTTGTATCTGGGTATATTACAGGGGAGGTAGTGGTGGTGGGGGAGATGGTAGGAGTAGCATTTGTGGCAGCAAAATGCCTTTGGTATTCATCATCAGAAAGCCAACTGGGGAGTGCTATACATGCTGAAGGTACTTGTCCAAAAGCACAGCATGCATTACTTGGAATAAACCCCAAAGTCCAACGAATATCACATTTCCAAGACTCGTCCCCATAATGTCCTTCTTGCTAGTATACAATATTTTTTTTTCCCCACCAGTGCCAGTTTTTAATGTTCTTTGTGGTCAGAAATATCTGGGCTTTGGTGGTTTCAGTAGAGTAAGTGTTCCTACTTCTTGGCACAGTGGTGGTTTAGCATTTTGCAGGGGAGAGGTTACTAGCACATCACCCTGTAATGCTTTAGGTTTTTTAGCACAAATCAAATGCGTGGTAGTTCTGTCAGTGGACAAGGGAGAGGTTACTAGCACTTTATCTTATCCTTTTTTTCTGCTGCCCAAAAGAAACAGCAGCACCAGAAGGAGAAACAGGCTGATCATCAGTCGTAAAGTCCTCTTGAGGTGGAGAGGCCTTTTTGCAGTGAGAAGCACGGGTCCAGACAGTCAGTTCTTGGCATTTTACAGCGGTGTTGGTAGTCATCAGGACTTGATAAGGGCCTTTCCAGCGTGGAGCCAGGGCGGTCTTTCGCTGATGGACCTTTATGTAGATCCAGTTTTCTGGTTTCAGCAAGTGGGAAGGTTGTTCAGCTATAATCATTATTGTCGATTTAAAAAAAGGTAGAAAGTCTTGCTCCAACTGTTTATCTTTGGAGCCCTACCTGGACTAAGAGAGATTCCCTGCCTGGGTGTGCAGTTCCCCTCTTGCAATTGCTTAAGAATAAACTGTCTCTGATTTGTTACAACCAACCTAAAAGTAAAAACTCTGTTTTCTTCCACAATTATTGATGCCGTGACTCGGATGGTAACGCCAGGCTCAGCCAGCGGCAGCTACTGCGGACTGTTCCCCTTCGAACCCCAAGGCGCCAATCAAGAGGTAAGAGACCTTTTGAAATCTCTAATGGGGTATCGAAGGAGGACTGCTCGTGGAACCGTCTGTCCCTCTGGGGCTCATGCCATCCGAACTTATTGATTTTGTAACAAAATCAAATGCAGAGAGTTACTGAGGAACTGTTGCCGCTCTCAATAAGATTAGTTTGAAGTGATCAGAGCCAGCTCAAGCTTTTTTTCCACCCCAAGCAAAAAGTGCCGCCCCCCCAGGCACGTGCTTCCTCGTCTGGTGCCTGGAGCCGGCCCTAGAAGTGGTACTGAGGATTTAGTTTTCCCTGATGTGTAACAAGGCCTGATCTGAGTCAATTACATGGAAGCTGCTTAACCCTTTTTGTCATGTGTCACAGAAGTTTAGATCCTGTGTGGATTCTCCCATGTTGAATGAGATCTGATCTCCATGTGAAGCTTTTCGCACAGTCCAAGCACTTACACAGTCACTCTCCTGTGTGGATTGCCTGATGTTCAACAAGGTTTGACCTTCTTATGAAACTTTTCCCACAGTCCAAGCACTTGTGGGGTCTCTCTCCTGTGTGGATTGCCTTATGTCGAACAAGGTGTGACCTTCTTATGAAACTTTCCCCACAGTCCACGCACTTGTGGAGTCTCTCTCCTGTGTGGATTTTCTGGTGTTTAACCAGGGCTGATCTCCGTCTGAAACTTTCCCCACAGTCCAAGCACTTGTAGGGTCTATCTCCTGTGTGAATTGCCTGATGGTGAACAAGGCTTGACCTCTGTTTGAATCTTTTCCCACAGTTCAAGCACTTGTGGAGTCTCTCTCCTGTGTGGATTGCCTGATGTTCAACAAGGTTTGACCTGTGTTTGAAACTTTTCCCACAGTCCAAGCACTTGTGGGGTCTCTCTCCTGTGTGGACTGACTGATGACAAACAAGCTGTGACCTCCGTATGAAACTTTTCCCACAGTCCAAGCACTTGTGGGGTCTGTCTCCTGTGTGGACAGACTGATGTTGAACAAGGTGTGACCTGTGTTTGAAACTTTTCCCACAGTCCAAGCACTTGTGGGGTCTCTCTCCTGTGTGGACTGACTGATGTTGAACAAGCTGTGACCTTCTTCTGAAACTTTTCTCACAGTCCAAGCACTTGTGGGGTCTCTCTCCTGTGTGGACTGACTGATGACAAACAAGGTGTGACCTTCTTTTGAAACTTTTCTCACAGTCCACGCACTTGTGGGGTCTCTCTCCTGTGTGGACGGACTGATGACAAACAAGCTCTGACCTCTGTATGAAACTTTTCCCACAGTCCAAGCACTTGTGGGGTCTCTCTCCTGTGTGGACTGACTGATGTTGAACAAGGTGTGACCTTTGTTTGAAACTTTTCCCACAGTCCAAGCACTTGTGGGGTCTCCCTCCTGTGTGGATTTTCTGGTGTTGAACCAGGACTGATCTCCGTCTGAAACTTTTCCCACAGTCCAAGCACTTGTGGAGTCTCTCTCCTGTGTCCACTACTTTATGTGTAACAAGGACTGACCTGCGTATGAAACTTTCCGCACAGTCCAAGCACTTGTGGGGTCTCTCTCCTGTGTGGATTGCCTGATGTCGAACAAGGTTTGACCTTCTTGTGAAACTTTTCTCACAGTCCACGCACTTGTGGGGTCTCTCTCCTGTGTGGACTGACTGATGACAAACAAGGTGTGACCTTCGTATGAAACTTTTCCCACAGTCCAAGCACTTGTGGGGTCTCTCTCCTGTGTGGACTGACTGATGACAAACAAGGTCTGACCTTTGTATGAAACTTTTCCCACAGTCCAAGCACTTGTGGGGTCTCTCTCCTGTGTGGATTGCCTTATGTTTAACAAGGTAGGCCCTTTCCTTGAAACTTTTCCCACAGTCCAAGCACTTGTAGGGTCTATCTCCTGTGTGAATTGCCTGATGTTCAACACGGTTTGACCTTCTTATGAAACTTTTCCCACAGTCCAAGCACTTGTGGGGTCTCTCTCCTGTGTGGATTGCCTGATGTTTAACAAGGTGTGACCTTTGCATGAAACTTTTCCCACAGTCCAAGCACTTGTGGGGTCTCCCTCCTGTGTGGATTTTCTGGTGTTTAACCAGGGCTGATCTCCGTCTGAAACTTTTCCCACAATCCAAGCACTTGTGGAGTCTCTCTCCTGTGTGGACTGACTGATGTTGAACAAGGTGTGACCTGTGTTTGAAACTTTTCCCACAGTCCAAGCACTTGTGGGGTCTCTCTCCTGTGTGGACTGACTGATGTTTAACAAGGTGTGACCTGTGTTTGAAACTTTTCCCACAGTCCAAGCACTTGTGGAGTCTCTCTCCTGTGTGGACTGACTGATGACAAACAAGGTGTGACCTTCTTATGAAACTTTTCCCACAGTCCAAGCACTTGTGGGGTCTCTCTCCTGTGTGGATTGACTGATGACAAACAAGGTGTGACCTTTGCACGAAACTTTTCCCACAGTCCAAGCACTTATGGGGCCTTTCTCCTGTGTGGCTTTTCTTAAGTGACTTTCGTGCTGACTTTGGACTGAAACATTTCCCTTCAGCTCCTCCCACAAAGGTCGCCTGGGGTTGCACTTCTCCAGGAACTTCCTGATAATGATTCTCCTCCTCATTCTCATTCCCTCGCTCAGCACCTTCTGGAAGAGAGACAATCCAGACAGGAGTCATTGTGCTTGGAAGAAAGAGGAATAGCACCGAGGGAAAACCCAACAGAGAGACTGAGCAATTGGATTCTGCCTCCACATCCCACCCAAAGTGAAGGAGAAATGGGAAGGAAACTCCTGCATCTAAGAGGATGGGTGGAAAGTCGTGAGCGATATTTGCTGACTACAGCCCTGTCCTGGCTGTAACGAGGAAGAACTGAAGGTGTTTACTCACACCATATTTGGGGAATCTCAACTTTTTCCTTCCCTCCCTAGATGGTTCTGTGTCAGTCCTCACCTGTATGGGGGCATCTTGGAAGCCTTCTTTCCTCGCAGGTCTGGAGATCGGGCACCCACGGCTCTTCCCCTTGCTCCAGGCGGGCGATAAGCTCAGGTTTGGCAAGGGGAAATCCTGCGCAGGGGGTGAAATCAGACCAGATGAGGGTGCATGGAGCACTGGTGGAGTATTTGTCACTAAGGACATTCCGTGAGTGGAACCTGTCCCTGTGCTCTGCTGGAGGAACGTGGCATCCATAAGAACATAAGAAAGGCCGTACCGGGTCAGACCAAAGGTCCATCTAGCCCAGTATCTCTCTACCGACAGTGGCCAATGCCAGGTGCCCCTGAGGGAGTGAACCTAACAGGCAATGATCAAGTGATCTCTCTCCTGCCATCCATCTCCACCATCTGACAAACAGAGGCTAGGGACACCATTCTTACCCATCCTGGCTAATAGCCATTTATGGACTTAGCCACCATGAATTTATCCAGTCCCCTTTTAAACATTGTTATAGTCCTAGCCTTCACAACCTGCTCAGGTAAGGAGTTCCACAAGTTGACTGTGCGCTGCGTGAAGAAGAACTTCCTTTTATTTGTTTTAAACCTGCTGCCTATTAATTTCATTTGGTGACCCCTAGTTCTTGTATTATGGGAATAAGTAAATAACTTCTCCTTATCCACTTTCTCAACATCACTCATGATTTTATATACCTCTATCATGTCCCCCCTTAGTCTTCTCTTTTCCAAACTGAAGAGTCCTAGCCTCTTTAATCTTTTCTCATATGGGACCCTCTCTAAACCCCTAATCATTTTAGTTGCTCTTTTCTGAACCTTTTCTAGTGCTAGAATATCTTTTTTGAGGTGAGACCACCACATCTGTACACAGTATTCGAGATGTGGGCGTACCATGGATTTATATAAGGGCAATAATATATTCTCAGTCTTATTCTCTATCCCCTTTTTAATGATTCCTAACATCCTGTTTGCTTTTTTGACCGCCTCTGCACACTGCGTGGACATCTTCAGAGAACTATCCACGATAACTCCAAGATCTTTTTCCTGACTCGTTGTAGCTAAATTAGCCCCCATCATGTTGTATGTATAGTTGGGGTTATTTCTTCCAATGTGCATTACTTTACATTTATCCACATTAAATTTCATTTGCCATTTTGTTGCCCAATCACTTAGTTTTGTGAGATCTTTTTGAAGTTCTTCACAATCTGCTTTGGTCTTAACTATCTTGAGTAGTTTAGTATCATCTGCAAACTTTGCCACCTCACTGTTTACCCCTTTCTCCAGATCATTTATGAATAAATTGAATAGGATTGGTCCTAGGACTGACCCTTGGGGAACACCACTAGTTACCCCTCTCCATTCTGAGAATTTACCATTAATTCCTACCCTTTGTTCCCTGTCCTTTAACCAGTTCTCAATCCATGAAAGGACCTTTCCTTTTATCCCATGACAGCTTAATTTACGTAAGAGACTTTGGTGAGGGACCTTGTCAAAGGCTTTCTGGAAATCTAAGTACACTATGTCCACCGGATCCCCCTTGTCCACAGGTTTGTTGACCCCTTCAAAGAACTCTAATAGATTAGTAAGACACGATTTCCCTTTACAGAAACCATGTTGACTATTGCTCAAGAGTTTATGTTTTTCTATGTGTCTCACAATTTTATTCTTTACTATTGTTTCAACTAATTTGCCCGGTACCGACGTTAGACTTACCGGTCTGTAATTGCTGGGATCACCCCTAGAGCCCTTTTTAAATATTGGCGTTACATTAGCTAACTTCCAGTCATTGGGTACCGAAGCCGATTTAAAGGACAGGTTACAAACCTTAGTTAATAGTTCCGCAACTTCACATTTGAGTTCTTTCAGAACTCTTGGGTGAATGCCATCTCGTCCCGGTGACTTGTTAATGTTGAGTTTATCAATTAATTCCAAAACCTCCTCTAGTGAGACTTCAATCTGTGACAGTTCCTCAGATTTGTCACCTACAAAATCCAGCTCAGGTTTGGGAATCTCCCTAACATCCTCAGCCGTGAAGACTGAAGCAAAGAATCCATTTAGTTTCTCCGCAATGACTTTATCCAAGAGGAAGGGAACGTGGTCACTGAGCCCCCTTGCGCAGAGGAAGTTGTCTGGGGAGGTGAGCTGAATTATTACTACACCCTCACTAGGCGTTCCCAGGATCTCTGCACTCTGGGGGCCTTGCTGACTCACACACAGCTCTGCACTTAAACCCCTGCCTCTTTCTAAACCTGAAGAGCCCAGAGCCCTCCCCTGGGCTGGAGCTAGTCCCAACAAGGGAGGTGAACAGGGATTGTGTGTGCAGCCAAGAAACAACACAGACAGGACAATGCTCGATTTATGCCCCTTTGAAAGGTGGAGGGGTGGGGATAGTTTAGCTTGTCCACTGGGTTTTGACACCCATGTTCCACTGGAGAGGGCACAGAGATGCAACTCTCTCTCACATGGCAGCTGTGCATTATGGAACCCATTTGCCTCTAATGTAACTGACTGAGGAAGAACCTGAACACATTCAGATACTTAAGTCCCATGGCTAGTAATAACAGAGCAGACGGGAATCCCTTACCCAGCGAGGTCACCATCTCATAGTTCTCCTGCATGACGTCCCTGTAGAGGGCTCTCTGTGCAGGGTCCAGCAGAGCTCCCTGCCTCTGGGTGAAATACACAGCCACCTCCTCGAAGGTCACCGGCATCTGAAACAACAAGAGTCCCTCCCTCAGCACCTGCTGCCCCAGATACAATCCCACTAGTCACGGGAAGGGGAAAAAAATGTGAAGCTCTGGGAGGGCCAGACTGGCAGAATCCCACCCCCACCCAGCTCAGAGGCTTCAGGGTGGGAAGAAGGTGAGCGCTCCCTGTCCCCTACATCAGACGGAGCAGGGCCGGGATTTCTTATTTCCCACATGCCTGCCAGCCACAGCCTGACATGGGAAGCAGAGCTCTGAGCCGGGGACAGGGACAGGAATCCCAACAGCTTCTCTTCATATTTCACAGCAGCCTCAGGCCAGTGGGTCCAGGCTCCAGCATTGGGAGTCTGGAAAATGTTCCCAGGCCTGCCTACGGGGTTGTATCCTGTTTGAGAATTGGGGGAATGTCCCCTCTCCCCTCCCCCGCCTCCAATGGGCCTACTCAGAAAATCAGCAGGTTTCTCACACCCTGTATCCTCTCTGCCTCTCCCTCACCCCGCCCAGTAGCTCCCTGAAAATCTCCTACCTGAGCTGGCTCCATCACAGCCATTTCCCTTCCCTGTCTCCTAGAAGACGGGACCATCTGGAGCGAAATGTGGACGTGATTCCTCAGTCTGTCAGGGCGAGAGGAGCAATGGGGGAGGTTACAGAAGGGGCTTCAGTCCATGTCACCCGCAGATTCCCATGGAAGAAACAGATTCTTCACTCTTGTGTTTGTTAGCAGCAAGTCAGAGGCAGTTTATTTCAAGCAACTGCAGGGGGAGCCTACGGGGATGGGGGGCTTCCCTTTCTTAGGCAGGTCTCCAAAGTACAACAGTTTAAAGCACATATTTATAGGTTCCCATCACATATATCAACAGATACAGCTGAATCTTGTTATACATTTTCCTTCCCATTCTTATCTGAAAGCAAGGTTAGAAAACAGCTTCTCATGTCGTTTCCCCAACCACCTCGCACAATCGCCGCTTCTACAAATCTCGTGACGTTAGGGTTAGGGTTAGCCTTGTCGTGGAAAAACGACCAGGCGTTGTGTTTGGATCAGAACCGCCTGAGGCCTTTGACTGATTACCAGCGCACAGGGGCGGACCGCTATTGGAAACAGCCTCCCCGAAGCTGGTTACAGACAGGCTTATAAAGCTTAAAAGCACAAACTCGTTACACAAGGCTGCATACATTGCCTTGTCATTTCCTTACTAGAAATGTTGCAAAATCAATATAAATTAGAGCAAACTTAAATTCTTCCCATGTTAGGCCTCTCCTGGTATTTACTGTCTGTCCTTTTGCGGTGAAACGGTGACCGTGAAGGATATGGCAAATTGTTTTTGGCTAGGGGACTGTTGGGTACTTTCCACTGCCTCCTCTGTGCCCTCATTTCAGCGAGCTGACCTTGGCAGCTCGACATGAGGCTTGGGCCTATAAGGTTTGGATGCCACTGGATTTTCCCTTACAAGGGATTTGGGGTGCAGACTGCGGTGGGGAGAGGACACCCCCCAGCCCTCTCTCACCGCAGCAGCTCGGGGCAGGGTGAGAGGCACCTCTCCCCAGCCACGGCAGCTGCTGTGGTCCTGAGCCGGGCTGAGGGAGGGGTTCCTCTCCCCAGCAGCTCTGGTGGACCTGGGTCGAGCCTGGGGAGGGGATTTTTTCCATTCTGACTCCTTCTGCCCCTTGTACACAGAAACAAGCAGGATCTTAGTTCAAGGCCTGTAAGCAAGCTTGACCAAACTCAGAGGACCTTGACTAAAGCTTAAGGCCGGCTAAATTTTCCCTCACAGCCTGTCTTCTGCTCTGTCTCTTAAAAACACTAAGATGGCTGCTGCAAACCCCCTTTTCACACGTCCACATTCCCCCGAGGCTCTTGAGACACTTCCCGTAACAGCAACTCTAAGCCAAATGCTAGAAAAAGAAAAGGAAAAAAAGGGGCCACTTTGGGGGATTTCCCCGCACTGCCCTGTAAACTCCTCTCCCTGAGGAACAGCCGGAGCCCTCTGGTGGCATCACCCGAAGAACGAGCTGCCCTGGACTCCCCCAGCAGCCCCCAGGGACAGGCAGACAAAGGCTGATTCCATTGGCCCATCCACTCTCCCTACCGGCCAGAATCAGCAGCGACTCCGGTGGGGCTGAGAACTGAATCCTGCAGGAAAAACAGACCAGGGCCCCGGGCAGACCCCGAAACTCATGAGACACAGACCCCGCCAGCACGGGGGTGTCTGACAATATAACACACTGGGACCTCCCCATCCCAGCCTGCCCCCCGCAGCCCCAGAACCCGCCTCCTGCCCCCACCCCGCTCCCCCGCCTGCCCTCACCCCCGGCACCTCTTTAGCCTCCGCCCCCTGCAGCCCGGGGGTGCCGGGGGGGGGCGGGTCTCTCTCACCTTCCCTCCGAGCGGGGCCCCGGGGCAGGGGCCGGGCCGGGCTGGGGGCTCTGCCCTGGGAGAGGCTCCTGGGGGGGGGAACAGCGGGAAGGGCCCTGCTGGAGATTCCCCTCTCCCGGCTGCAGCCAGGGCTCCGGGCTCCCAGCACCAGCCGCCCCCCGGGGCTCGGGGATCTCGCCAGGAGCCTGGGAGCCAGAGTCACCGCAGCGGCTGCGAGTCACTTCCTGCGGCCGGGCCGGAGCCCAGCGCTCGCTGCCCGGAGCCGCCTCCCGGCTGCTCCTGGGTCCTAGCGCTGCAGGGATCGCGCTGCAGCATCTCTGGGTCCGGCTCCTGTTCCACTCCCAGGCGCTATGATCAGAAGGGCCCATCATCTGGCCCAGGGGGTCTCATGACCAAAGTTGGTGGCCAGGAACTCTCACTGGTGGCCGCTCTGACACTTTCCCCTATAATCCTAACTAACTTTAGGAGAAACCAATAAATATGCACAGAGGTAAGAGGCGGGAACGTTCCTGACTCTCTCTTTGCGGGGAAGAGGAAGTGGAGGGGGGCAGCCCAGCAGGTCACACACAGCTTGTAGTGCAGCCGCATTGCTGGGAGAGAGCTGCTGCTGGTCGTGCAGGGAATTATCTCAGTCCATCAGCAGGGCACCCTCCTCTGGTGGCGTCTCACGCTCTGTCACTGCTTCGCTGGCTCCATGTCTTCAGAAGCCAGAGCCGCATCTCTCCTGGACCAGTGTCCTCTTCGGGGTACAGCCCTCTGGCTGAGCCCCAAACTCCGTTCCCCCCACTTTCTGCGGTGTAAAGGTTTGCTTTAGTGGGACATTACTGAGAGTATCCAATTCAGGATGAACTCCTGAGACCAAGGGCAGGCACAGCCCATGATAGGTAGTCCTTCACTCACAAGGTACAGCGAAAAGCAAACTTCTTTGTCATCGCTCTGGCTAACAAAGTCAGAGAAGCAATTCCCTCGGATACTCCAGTCCCCTTGTATCACCACTAGAAGCATTGCTTAGAGGGATGAGTGGTCATTAAAATCAGTGTCCCCAGTTAAAGGTTCTCCTGATCCCAAAGGATCAGCTACACACTCATGTCCATATACAAATCAGATCTTACCCAGAAATCATCCTGTTGCCAATTCTTTAGTATCTAACATATAAAAGTTTATTAATAAAAAGAAAGGTGAGTTAAAATTGGTCAAAGGAATCAAATACCTACAATAATCATAAAGCTCTTGATTCGGCAGCGATGGAATAAACTGCAGGCTTATATCAAGTTTCTGGTTACTCCCAAATCATTAGAAGGACCTCCGTTCCCCGGTTGGAACGCTCCCCTTCGTACAAATGCATAGTCCAAGGGTTTGAGCAGCAGAGAAACTGGAGCAGGAAAGAGGTAAGATGGAGATGTTTCCAGGGTCTTTTATAACTTGCATCATGTGCAGGGAATCCCATTGAAAAGAACAGTAACAATGTCCAGTCACATGAGCCATCACATGGGCAAATCACCCATCTACGCATGACTTTACAGGCAGAAGCCATGGCCCACATGCTAGTTTGAATGTTCCCAGGAAGGCTCATCCGATGTGGACTGGCATCTCCCGAGGCCCATTGTCAGTCAGGTACTTCTTGCTGGGCCACGCAATTTGAATCGTTCCTTCGCAATACGCTGGCCAAATGCTTCACTGGGGCTACTGAGAATCAAACTCATGGAAGTACAACTATGTAGCCAATACTAATAATTTCAAACACATCAATAACATATGCATGCAACTAGAACAAACATACCCAGCTATTGCAATCCTTTCCATAGGCACCTCACTTGACCACCTTTGCACAAGATTTCTTGCAAACATAGAACAGTGGTTACAACAATGATCCAGATGATATTTTAATCAGGTCACGTCATACAGGAGAACCAGCAGCCCTTGCTCCCAGCCTGTCGCCGTGGTGCCGAACTGCAGCCCCTAGTACAGCCCTTCCCTCAGGGGCAAACTGTGGTTCTTCGATGGGCCACTCTCTTTGGCAGCAAGTGGGACAGACCCGCTTGCTTCTCTGGGCCCCTCCCCCAGGACCCTCTAGCAGCAGCACGTACTGCCTCTCCTCCAAGTGCTGCTGCTTACCTCTTTATCCCTGGGCCACTTCCCTGTAGCCCCAGCCCCTTCCCTGCCTCCTATCGGGGCTTCTGTCTGGCAGCCAGTCAGGCTGCAGCTCCGCTTACTCGCCTGACCCCACCCTGCTCTTCCTGACACTTCTCTTTATAGACAACTAGTCCTCTTCCATCAGGCTGGAGAAAGAGACTGCTCTCTGCTCTGCAGAACAGTCCTTTTTATATGGCCCTCGCTGGCTGCTCCATCAAGCCTCCTTTCCATTGGCTCTCTCCGCAAGTCCTCCTCTCATTGGCTGGGCTTTGCACAGCCTCCCCAAGGGCTGCTTTAACCCCTCTTCTCCCAGAGTGGGAAACTGCACTACACCTAGGGTGACCAGACAGCAAATGTGAAAAATTGGGATGGGGGAGTGGGGGTAATAGGAGCCTATATAAGAAAAAGACCCAAAAATCAGGACTGTCCCTATAAAAATCAGGACTTCTGGTCACCTTAACTACACCTCACCTTGTGACTACCCCTGCCACATCCCCTCCAGCACCCACTCTACCCCCTCCAGCTCCCACCTTCCTCAGTGTCTCTTTTTGGGCACCTGGGATATGGTCACCCTAGCAACAAACATACACTAAAAACTCACCATTCTACATGCACTGGTGTTACACGCATTTCAATGGCAGATCATGACTTTTCCAATGATCCCTCACCAGGCCTACGTTGTACACGATATATCAGAACCATACATAAGTGGTGAGCATGGGGGGGCAAAGAGAGTCTCTGTCATCCCAACACAGGACACTGAGGTAGATGGGGAAGGGGTGACTGGGTGGACTGTCGGGTTCCTCATCTCCCTCTGGCCTCAGTGATGGGGGTCGGCCTGGCTTCAAGGCTGCCCAGGTCTGTTGACATCCCCGGCTCCCTTCTTGCCTCAGCCCAAGTTTGGCATCTCAAGAATAGGGAGACGCTACTGCCTCCCCTATCATTGTCCGGGATGTCGTTCATGGACCTTTAGAGTTCAGGGGCAGCTTCACACGACTCAGCCAGTCCAAGTTGAGTCCCTCCCTCTCTGGTACCGGTGCAGCGAGTTCACAGTTCTCAGCCTCGGCTGTAAGGCTCGGAGGAGCAAACCCAACAGTTTCCCAGCTCTGTTCCCCCAACTTCTCCCCCTCCCAACGGTATCTCACATCTCTGCAGGGATCAGACAGTGTCGTGGAAATTACCCAGGCCTTGCGTTTGGATCAGACAGCCTGAGGCTTCTTTATTGTAATACAAGCATGCGGGGAGAGACAGCTGCATCGAGCTGCTCTGCAAAGATGAAAACAATAAAAGCTTACATAGATTTTTAACAATATACAGATAAGCACATTTCCTCATTAATATTTCCTTATTAGGAACACAGCAAAACCAAGTTGTCCCATTTTAAAGAGTTGTTCTTTTGCGGTTAACAGCTTTCTTAAGATTACCTGTTGCAATTGTGTTTCTCAGAGCTCCCTCATTCCCCCTCTTTATCATGTACACAGTTAACTTGACAAAAGTTTAGGCTCACTTAACATTGCTTTCACAGGCAGTAACTTCCATTTCAGTCTCTGTCTCTCGCATTCTGAATCTAGGGGCTGGTCTACACTGGGGGAGGGGGTATCGGATACGCAACTTCAGCTATGTGAATAGCATAGCTGAAGTCAAAGTATCTTAGATCGATTTACCTCGGGTCTTCACGGTGCAGGATCGACGTCCGCGGCTCCCCGTGTCGACTCCGCTACCTCCACTCGCTCCAGTGGAGTTCCAGAGTCGACAGGAGCGCGTTCGGGGATCGATATATCGGAGACGCGATATATCGATTCCCGAAAAATCGATTGCTACCTGCGGATATGGCGGGTAGTCTGGACGTACCCAACTCTCACCATCAGTGTTCATGCTGAGAGACACTGATCACTGGAGGGATAGCTCAGTGGTTTCAGCATTGACCTGCTAACGTCATCGATTGGATTATGAAGACATCCACTTACGAGCGTAGGAACGGAATCCAGTGGACGTTGTGGACCCAGCTTGATGACCTGGACTTTGCCGACGACCTTGCACTCCTTTCACACAGTAAACAGCAGATGCAAGAGAAGACCAACGTAGTGGCAGCCACGTCATCACAGGTTGGCCTCAACATCCACAAGAACAAGACCAAGATCCTTAGGATCAATTCCATCAGCAATGACCCAGTCACACTGAATGGACGCCCCCTGGAAGAAGTACAGTCCTTCACCTACCTAGGTAGCATCATCGACCAGCAGGGTGGCACAGACGCAGACATCAAAGTAAGGATTGGTAAGGCAAGAGCAGCCTTCTTACAGTTCAAGAACATCTGGAGCTCCAGAGAGCTGTCTTTGGCAATAAAGATTCGACTGTTCAACTCCAACGTGAAATCAGTCCTACTGTATGGAGCTGAAACCTGGAGGACAACCAAAACAACCACCAGGAAGATCCAGACCTTCATTAATAGCTGCCTCAGAAGGATTCTCCAGATCCGCTGGCCAGACACCATCAGTAACATCCACCTCTTGGAGAGGACCCGTCAACTCCCAGCAGAGGAAGAAATTAGAAGGAGAAGGTGGGGCTGGATAGGACATACACTACGCAAGCAGCCAACCAACATCACCAGACAGGCACTGCGGTGGAACCCCCAAGGCAAGCGGAAAAGAGGCCGCCCAAGAAATACCTGGCGACGCGACCTTCAGGTTGATAGCAAAAAAATGGGCTATACCTGGAACCAGCTAGAGCGAATGGCCCAGGATAGAAGACTCTGGAGATCTGTGGTTGGCGGCCCATACCCCGGTTGGGGTGACGGGCATGAATGAATGAATGAGTCAAGGCAGGGGGCTGGACTCGATGACCTTTCAAGGTTCCTTCCAGTTTTAGGAGATTGGTATATCTCCAATTATTATTATTACTGTCATTGTTCAAACCACACACACAAAAATCTCACGACAAAGGGTTACACAAACATTAAAATAAAATAATATCTAAAAAAGGATGATTCGTGCCAATGACCATTTGTCTCTTGAAATCTGCAGGAAATCTGAGCCACAAACTATCCAACTAAACTAATATCAAAGACGTGACCTCATGGCCTTCACGAAGAGAGAAAAACCCACCGGCCAGGGTGGACAATACAATGATTTCACATTCATAAAGTTGAAATCTCAGAGACTCTTAAGAAGTTTACCCATTTTCTTCTGAAGTGGCTAAACCGGCTTCACTTCTCACCTGCTTATTCGGCTGTATGAGTTACAAAAGTTTTAGCAGCAGCATCATAAAAGAAAGAGAATGAAAAACAAAACAACCTTCCCATCTATAAATGATCTGGACTAAACCTAGAAAAACCCAGGAAGCAATTTTATCAATAGATGGAAACAGGGCTATAAAATGTGAAGGTCAAACTGTGCTTTGAAGTTCATTGAGATTTCCCTGCCCACTGCCAGGTCTGTGACACTTCCTTCTCCAGCACTCAGGCGTCTGACCTAAGACCATAGCCATCAAAGCTGTGACTCCTAAGCATGGAGAGCCAGGGACAGGGTGGTAAGTGACACCTTGGGAGATGGAGGGAAAGAAGGGAGACAGGTTAAACTTTCCATGGCTGGGACAGAGCCTGCTGTGTTGAGAGTGGAGCGTGACAGTGACAGGGGAAGGAGGTTTCAGAGAGGGAGCCGTATTAGTCTGTATCCGCAAAAAGAATGAGGACTCCTTCTGGCACCTTAGAGACTAACAAATTTTTTTGGGCATAAGCTTTCGTGGGCTATGACGCACTTCATCAGATGCATGGAGTGGAGCATACAGTAGGAAGACACACACACACACACACACACACACCATGAAAAGATGGAGCTTGCCGTACCAACTCTGTGAGACTAATCAACTCGGGTGAGCTATTATCAGTTTCCCCTACTTTACTCACACCTTGTCAACTGTTTGAAATGGGCCAACCTGATTATCACTACAAGCGTTTTTTTTCTCCTCCTAATAGCTCACCTTAATTGACTAGTCCCAGAGTTGGTATGGCAACCCCCATCTTTTCATGTTCTCTGTATGTATATCTTCCTCCTGTATGTTCCACTCTATGCATCTGAAGTGGGTTTTAGCCCACAAAAGCTTATGCCCGAATATAGGTGTTCGTTTCTAAGGTGCCACAAGAACACCTCTTTCTTTTTTTAGGGGAAGTAGGGAATCTCTCGCACTCACCCCGTCGCCCTGAAATAGCAGAGAAGCTAAAACACCCCATTTTACTGTCCCTGCTCCCCAATTTTTTAGCATCTAGTTAGTTCTGGTGCATAAGGGATAAAATGTACAAACACTAAATGCTTTCCGGCACGGCCTGGTGTAATGCGAGACTATCTGGGAACGAGAAAGTCTGGCCGCCAAGGGGGAACTCAGGGAATAGCAATCACTCTGCTAACGGGAGATTGGGGTGGGGGTGGGGGTCAGAAACTGTGTTCCCTGCAGGCAACGCAGCTGCACTGCAGGCTATCGAGGGCCATGGAAGCAGGGAGAGAGGGGCCCCTCTGAAGGCTTAGCCCGGGTCCACTGGAGCTGCAGGGGAGAGGAACCCCTCCCTCAGCCCGGCCCAGGACCACAGGAGCTGCGATGGCTGGGGAGAGGTGCCTCTCACCAAGGGCCGTTGTTTCCTGCTCTGGCCGCCCTGTAGGGGGTGGCAGTGTGGAGGAGGGGAGCGCCCTGCAGTAAACTCGGCAGGGCAGCCCGCGTCCTTCCCTCCCCGCCGCCCGGAGCAGCGCAGAGCCCTCCCGGCAGGCGGCGCGGCGATCAGGGCCGCGGGGTGAGCGCCCCGCTGAAGCCCTGGCCGCCCCCTTCTCTCTCTGGCCCCCGCTCCCTCCCCATTAGACCAAGCGTGCACTGCAGCACAGGGAGTCCCATGGCTCCGGCAGCCCTGTAGGGTTTTGTTTTGTTTTTTCCCCTGCTTTGCCGGCCGCGCCGTTCCCCCCCCACACCCCGCTTTGCCGCTCCAGCCGCTCCGCAGGTTGGTTTTTTTTCACCTGCTTTGCAGCTCGAGCCGTGCAGTGTTTTTTGGGTTTTTTTCCCCCCGTGCTTTCCCGCTCCGGCTGTGCTGCAGGTTTCTTTTCCCCCCTGCTTTGCCGTTCCAGCCGCGCCGTTTTTTTGTTCCCCCCACCCTGATTTACCGCTCCGGCCGCACCGTGGGTTTTTGTTGTTTTTTTTCCCTGCTTTGCTGCTCCGGCTTTGCTGCATTCCCCCACCCACACACTTAGCCGTTCCAGACGCGCTGTTTTTTGTTCCCCCTACCCCGCTTTGCCGCTCTGGCCGCACTGTGGGTTTTTGAATTTTTTTCGCTGCGTTGCCACTCCGGCGGCCCCCGCCTTTTTTTTTTTGCTTGGGGCAGCAAAAAAGCCAGAGCCGGCCCTGCTCTCACCTGGCCCCGAGCTGCTGTGGTGAGAGTGGGCTAGGGAGAGTCCTGTCCCCAACGCAGCCTGCAACCCAATTCCCTCATTCCCAGCCCCACCTCACAGGCCTAGCCAGAGCCATCACCCCTCCACACCCAACCCTCTGCCCAGCCCTGAGCCCCCTCCCACGCTCCGAACCCCTTGGCCCCACCCCCACCACATGAATTATCTTCTGTGCGCCAATATGGAGATGATCTGTCACATCCTGGTGCATAGAACCAAATTCATTCCGCACATGGATGTAAAAGATGAGGGAGCACTGGTCAGAGCACATAAGATGCTCAGAGTGAGTTTACACTAGGAAATCTGGTGGAGGGTCACAGAGATCTGCTGGCTAATCCCCACCACACCTCCTAGCGGAGCCAGAACTTCAGAGGCTGATGCTGTGGAGGCAGAGGTGGGGTCTCCAGGCCTCCCACAAAAGGCTCTGTAGGAACCAGTCCCTCTCAGTGGTGCTGTCTGAATGCAGACGGGCTGGGGCAGAGGGGCTGAGTGAAGAGAGGCAGCACCTCTCTACCCCTGTCAGTGGACAAGGGAGAGGTTACTAGCACTTTATCTTGTCCTTTTTTCCTGCTGCCCAAAAAAAACAGCGGCACCAGAAGGAGAAACAGGCTGATCATCAATCATAAAGTCCTCTTGAAGTGTAGAGGCCTTTTTGCTGTGAGAAGCACGGGTCCAGGCAGTCAGTTCTTGGCATTTTACAGTGGTGCTGGTAGTCAGCAGGACTTGAAAAGGGCCTTTCCAGCGTGGAGCCGGGGTGGTCTTTCGCTGATGGACCTTTATGTAGATCCAATTTTCTGGTTTCAGGAAGTGGCAAGGTTGTTCATGTATAATCATTATTGTCGATAAAAAAAAAGGTAGAAAGTCTTGCCCCAACTGTTTATCTTCGGAGCCCTACCTGGAGTAAGAGAGATTCCCTGCCTGGGTGTGCAGTTCCTCTCTTGCAATTGCTTAAGAATAAACTGTCTCTGATTTGTTACAACCAACCTTAAAGTAAAAACACATGCCGTGACTCGGATGGTAATGCCCAGCTGAGCCTGCCGCAGCTACTGCGGACTGTTCCCCTTCGAACCTCAGGGCGCCAATCAAGAGGTAAGAGACCTTCTGAAATCTCTAATGGGGTATCGAAGGAGGACTGCCCGTGGAACCGTCTGTCCCTCTGGGGCTCATGCCATCCGAACTTATTGATTTTGTAACAAAATCAAATGCAGAGAGGTACTGGGGAACTGTTGCCGCTCTCAATAAGATTAGTTTGAAGTGATCAGGGCCAGCTCAAACTTTTTTTGCCACCCCAAGCAAAAAGTGCCGCCCCAGGCACGTGCTTCCTCGTCTGATGCCTGGAGCCGGCCCTGGAAGTGGTACTGAGGATTTAGTTTTCCCTGACGTGTAACAAGGCCTGATTTGAGTCAATTACATGGAAGCTGCTTAACCCTTTTTGTCATGTGTCACAGAAGTTTAGACCCTGTGTGGATTCTCTCATGTTTAATGAGCTGTGATCTCTGTATGAAACTTTTCACACAGTCCAAGCACTTGTGAGGAGTCTCTCTCCTGTGTGGATTCTCCCATGTTGAACGAGGTCTAATCTCCATGTGAAACTTTTCCTACAGTTCAAGCACTTACAGAGTCTCTCTCCTGTGTGGATTTTCTGGTGTTTAACCAGGGCTGATCTTTGTCTGAATGTTTACCTACAGAGCAAGCACCTGTGGGGGTCTCTCCCCTGTGTGGACTGCCTGATGTTGAACAAGGTCTGACCTCCGTATGAAACTTTTCCCACAGTCCAAGCACTTGTGGGGTCTCTCTCCTGTGTGGATTGCCTGATGTCGAACAAGGTTTGACCTTTTTATGAAACTTTTCTCACAGTCCACGCACTTGTGGGGTCTCTCTCCTGTGTGGCCTGACTGATGACAAACAAGGTCTGACCTTCGTATGAAACTTTTCCCACAGTCCAAGCATTTGTGGGGTCTCTCTCCTGTGTGGACTGACTGATGACAAACAAGGTCTGACCTTCGTATGAAACTTTCCGCACAGTCCAAGCACTTGTGGGGTCTCTCTCCTGTGTGGACTACCTGATGAGAAACAAGGTCTGACCTTTTTATGAATCTTTTCCCACAGTCCAAGCACTTGTGGGGTCTCTCTCCTGTGTGGATTGCCTGATGTTGAACAAGCTGTGACCTCCGTATGAAACTTTTCCCACAGTCCAAGCACTTATGGGGTCTCTCTCCTGTGTGGATTGCCTGATGATAAACGAATTCTGACCTTCGTATGAAACTTTTCCCACAGTCCAAGCACTTGTGGGGTCTCTCTCCTGTGTGGATTGCCTGATGTTGAACAAGGCTTGACCTTCTTTTGAAACTTTTCTCACAGTCCACGCACTTGTGGGGTCTCTCTCCTGTGTGGACTGACTGATGATTAACAAGTGCCGACCTATGTGTGAAAATTTTCCCACAGTCTAAGCACTTGTGGGGTCTCTCTCCTGTGTGGACTGCCTGATGTTTAACAAGTTCTGACCTAGGTATGAAACTTTTCCCACAGTCCAAGCACTTGTGGGGTCTATCTCCTGTGTGAATTGCCTGATGTTGAACAAGGTGGGACCTGTGTTTGAATCTTTTCCCACAGTCCAAGCACTTGTGGGGTCTATCTCCTGTGTGAATTGCCTGATGTTGAACAAGGTGTGACCTGTGTTTGAATCTTTTCCCACAGTCCAAGCACTTGTGGGGTCTCGCTCCAGTGTGGATTGCCAGATGTTGAACAGGGTGTGACCTCTGCATGAAACTTTTCCCACAGTCCAAGCATTTATGGGGTCTCTCTCCTGTGTGGACTGCCTGATGATAAACAAATTCTGACCTTCGTATGAAACTTTTTCCACAGTCCAAGCACTTGTGGGGTCTCTCTCCTGTGTGGATTGCCTTATGTCGAACAAGGTTTGACCTTTTTATGAAACTTTTCCCACAGTCCAAGCACTTGTGGGGTCTCTCTCCTGTGTGGATTGCCTGATGTCGAACAAGGTGTGACCTTTGCATGAAACTTTTCCCACAGTCCAAGCACTTATGGGGCCTTTCTCCTGTGTGGCTTTTCTTAAGTGACTTTAGTGCTGACTTTGGACTGAAACATTTCCCTTCAGCTCCTCCCACAAAGGTCGCCTGGGGTTGCACTTCTCCAGGAACTTCCTGATGATGATTCTCCTCCTCATTCTCATTCCCTCGCTCAGCACCTGCTGGGAGAGAGACAATCCAGACAGGAGTCATTGTGCTGGGGAGAAAGAGGAATAGCACCGAGGGAAAACCCAACAGAGAGACTGAGCAATTGGATTCTGCCTCCACATCCCACCCAAACACTCAAAGTGAAGGAGAAATGGGAAGGAAACTCCTGCAGCTAAGAGGCTGGGCGGAAAGTCGTGAGCGATATTTGCTGACTACAGCCCTGTCCTGGCTGAAACGAGGAAGAACAGAGGGTGCTTACTCACACCATATTTGGGGATTCTCAACCTTTTCCTTCCCTCCCTAGATGGTTTCTGTGTCAGTCCTCACCTGTATGGGGGCATCTCGGAAGCCATCTTTCCTCGCAGGCCTGGAGATCCGGCACCCACGGCTCTTCCCCTTGCTCCAGGCAGACGATAAGCTCAGGTTTGGCAAGGGGAAATCCTGCACAGGGGGTGAAATCAGACCAGATCAGGGTGCATGGAGCACTGGTGAAGTATTTGTTACTAAGGACATTCCGTGAGTGGAACCTGTCCCTGTGCTCTGCTGGAGGAACGTGGAATCCAAGAGGAAGGGAACGTGGTCACTGGGCCCCCTTGCACAGAGGAAGTTGTCTGGGGAGGTGAGTTGAATTATTACTACATCCTCACTAGGCGTTCCCAGGATCTGTGCGCTGGGGGCCTTGTTGACACACACACGGCTCTGGACTTAAACCCCTGCCTCTTTCTAAACCTGCAGAGCCCAGAGCCCTCCCCAGGGCTGGAGCTAGTCCCAACCAGGTAGGTGAATAGGGATTGTGTGTGCAGCCAAGAAACAACACAGACAGGAGAATGCTGGATTTATGCCCCTTTGAAAGGTGGCGTTGGGGGATGGTTTGGTTGTCCACTGGCTTTTGACACCCATGTTCCACTGGAGAGGGCACAGAGATGCAAGTGTAAGGGGACTGTTGCCCCCTTACTAACATTCAGTGGGGGTGTTTGGTTGCTAGCTCCCAGCACTAAAAGGGGAGGGATCGATGGCAAATCAAGACCCTGAGACTGACAGTCCCCAGGAACAATGGCAAGAGGCCAATGCTCCAGGTCAGCCTGATTGACAGGGCAGGCCGGCTAATCAGGGAGAAAGAAGGCCAGCGTGGGTCCCGTCCTCCGTATGTGAGCAGGAATGTGCCGGAGTCAGACAGAGTGGGGCCGAGCAAAGGAGAAAGCAGGGGCCCAAGCTGAGCTGGAGAGCAGAGCCGGGCCAGATCCAGAGGGAGCGGAGCTGCAGCCAGAGAGCCACAGGCACAGCGCAGAGAGAGAGAGCAGATCCTGTGCTGGGAGCGGAGCTGCAGCCAGAGAGCCACAGGCACAGCGCAGAGAGAGAGAGCAGATCCTGTGCTGGGAGCGGAGCTGCAGCCAGAGAGCCACAGGCACAGCGCAGAGAGAGAGCAGATCCTGTGCTGGGAGCGGAGCTGCAGCCAGAGAGCCACAGGCACAGCGCAGAGAGAGAGCAGATCCTGTGCTGGGAGCGGAGCTGCAGCCAGAGAGCCACAGGCACAGCGCAGAGAGAGAGCAGATCCTGTGCTGGGAGCGGAGCTGCAGCCAGAGAGCCACAGGCACAGCGCAGAGAGAGAGCAGACCTGTGCTGGGAGCGGAGCTGCAGCCAGAGAGCCACAGGCACAGCGCAGAGAGAGAGCAGACCTGTGCTGGGAGTGGAGCTGCAGCCAGAGAGCCACAGGCACAGCGCAGAGAGAGAGCAGACCTGTGCTGGGAGTGGAGCTGCAGCCAGAGAGCCACAGGCACAGCGCAGAGAGAGAGCAGACCTGTGCTGGGAGCGGAGCTGCAGCCAGAAAGCCAGGTGTAGTGAGCAACCGGGGCCAGCCAAGGGGGGACCTTGGGCAAAGGGCCCAGCACAAAATGACACCCCCAGCCAAGGGTCCATGCAGGCCAGGCTGGGAGGGGGACCTTAACCTGCCAGGGGGCTGGCACTGGAAAGAAGGATCCCACCACCCAAAGCCCGGAGGTGTGTGGTCACCACCATTTCAAGTGTCCCACCCACAGCATCCCTGCAGCACAGCCAGGGCCTGAGAAGGAGGCCTGGGGCCTACAAGGAACAGACTGCAAAGTGCCTTGATGTCCAGAGACATTGTTTGTAATGTTCCCTGCCACAGAGCAGGGTGATGTGTTTCCCTGTAACTGTTCCCATTTATTCTTATTCTTTTCTTTAAATTGATTGTTAAGTAAACAACTTGCATTTGCTTTAAATTGTCTGGAATACTCAGTGGGTCAGGGAGGTGCCCAGTGCAGAGAGGGTATCCCAGAGTGGGGACACCTTAGCCCCTGTCCTAGGTGGCCACAGCAGGGTTGGGGGTTGAGCCCCCCAGGAATCCTGGGCCCAGTCTTGTTGGGGCTACGGGAACTCTGCCAGACAGGAGAGTCCTCAAGGGCAGAGAGGCCTCTGGGTAAAGGAAGTGGGAGCAAGGACTCAGATCCTTTCGCTAGCCCACTTCACCAGGGTAGCACAGAAGCCAGGAAAGCTCCCCACAATAGCGGGACCATTCCCCGCTTACATAAGTCTCTCTCACATGGCAGCTGTGCATTATGGAACGCATTTGCCTCTAATGTAACTGACCGAGGAAGAACCTGAACACATTCAGATACGTAGGTCCCACGGCTTCTAATAACAGAGTGGACAGGAAGCCCTTACCCAGCGAGGTCACCATCTCATAGGTCTCCTGCATGACGTCCCTGTAGAGGGCTCTCTGAGCGGGGTCCAGCAGAGCTCCCTGCCCCTGGGTGAAATACACAGCCACCTCCTCGAAGGTCACCGGCATCTGAAACAACAAGAGTCCCTCCCTCAGCACCTGCTGCCCCAGATACAATCCCACTAGTCACGGGAAGGGGAAAAAAATGTGAAGCTCTGGGAGGGCCAGACTAGCAGAATCCCACCACCACCCAGCTCAGAGGCTTCAGGGTGGGAAGAAGGTGAGCGCTCCCTATCCCCTACATCAGACGGAGCAGGGCCGGGATTTCTTATTTCCCACATGCCTGCCAGCCACAGCCTGACATGGGAAGCAGAGCTCTGAGCCGGGGACAGGGACCGGAATACCAACAGCTTCTCTTCATATTTCACAGCAGCCTCAGGCCAGTGGGTCCAGGCTCCAGCATTGGGAGTCTGGAAAACGTTCCCAGGCCTGCCTACGGGGTTGTATCCTGTTTGAGAAATGGGGGAATGTCCCCTCACCCCCCCCCCCCCGCCTCCAATGGGCCTACTCAGAAAATCAGCAGGTTTCTCACATCCTGTCTCCTCTCTGCCTCTCCCTCACCCCGCCCAGTAGCTCCCTGAAAATCTCCTACCTGAACTGGCTCCATCACAGCCATTTCCCTTCCCTGTCTCCTAGAAGACGGGACCATCTGGAGCGAAATGTGGACGCGATTCCTCAGTCTGTCAGGGCGAGAGGAGCAATGGGGGATGTGGAAGCAGGGAAAGAATTAATAAGGATTTGAAGGGGGTTTTAATGCATGTCAGTCAGTTAGCAAGAGCTAGCCTAGCTGTAACCCTAATGACGTGAGACTTCTAGAAGCAAGAAAGAACTGTGTAAAAAGTTATTACGACCTTGCAACTTGATAACCAAATATGCAGGCTGGCGTCTTTTTCTTGGAGTGAGACAAATAAGATAGCAGAATGGCTTATGTATAAACAAAATGCAGTTGTTGCTCTATATTGTCTTTCTGATTGCTAGTTATTGTCTGTAACAAAGGTATAAAGGCTTGCTGTAATTGTTTACCAGTTGAGAGACCTGTCCAGGACTGGGGCGACCCTGTGTCCTATGGCACTCTCTCCCTCCATTGTAATTACTGGAGAAATAATAAAGTATTTGATTTTGCTGCACCCAAACAAAAAGTGAGAACTGAGTTTTTCTCCGACAGGGAGGTTATAGAAGGGGCTTCAGTCCATGTCACCCGCAGATTCCCATGGAAGAAACAGATTCTTCACTCTTGTGTTGGTTAGCAGCAAGTCAGAGGCAGTTTATTTCAAGCAATTGCAGGGGGAGCCTACGGGGACAGGGGGGTTCCCTTTCTTAGGCAGGTCTCCAAAGTACAACAGTTTAAAGCACATATTTATAGGTTCCCCTCACATATATCAATGGATACAGCTGAATCTTGTTATACATTTTCCTTCCCATTCTTATCTGAAAGCAAGGTTAGAAAACAGCTTCCCATGTCATTTCCCCATCCGCCTCGCACAATCGCCGCTTCTACAAATCTCGTGACGTTAGGGTTAGCCTTGTCGTGGAAAAACGACCACGCATTGTGTTTGGATCAGAACAGCCTGAGGCCTTTGATTGATTACCAGCGCACTGGGCAGACCGCTATTGGAAACAGCCTCCTAAGCTGGTTACAGACAGGCTTATAAAGCTTAAAAGCACAAACTCGTTACACAAGGCTGCAGACATTTCCTTGTTATTTCCTTACTAGAAATGTTGCAAAATCAATATAAATTAGAGCAAACGTAAATTCTTCCCGTGTTAGGCCTCTCCTGGTATTTACTGTCTGTCCTTTTGCAGTTAAACGGTGACTGTGAAGGATATGGCACAATTGTTTTTGGCTAGGGGACTGTTGGATACTTTCCACTGCCTCCTCTGTGCCCTCATTTCAGCGAGCTGACCCTGGCAGCTCGACATGAGGCTTGGGCCTATAAGGTTTGGATGCCACCGGATTTTCCCTGCAAGGGGTTTGGGGTGCAGACTGCGGTGTGGAGAGAACCACCCCCAGCCCTCTCTCACTGCAGCAGCTCGGGACCGGGTGAGAGGCACCTCTCCCCAGCCACGGCAGCTGCTGTGGTCCTGAGCCGGGCTGAGGGAGGGGTTCCTCTCCCCAGCAGCTCTTGTGGACCTGGGTCGAGCCTAGGGAGGGGATTTTTTTCCACTCTGACTCCTTCTGCCCCTTGTACACAGAAACAAGCAGGATCTTAGGGCTTGGCTACACTTGCAAGTTGCAGCGCTGGTGGAGGCTTTCCAGCGCTGCAATTAGTAAGTGTCCACACCTGCAGGGCACATCCAGCGCTGCAACTCCCTGGCTGCAGTGCTGGCCGTACTCCTGGCTCAGCATGGGGAATAAGGATTGCAGCGCTGGTGCTGAAGCGCTGGTCATCCAGTGTGGCCACACACCAGCACTGTTATTGGCCTCCAGGGTATAACGATGTATCCCAGAATGCTTTTAACTAAATTACTCCCTTTGTTTTGTTATGCAGCCTCTCTTTGTTTTGTTGTGAACCTTCCTAGCTCCATTGCTACCTGAGCTGCTCTACCGGAGCTGTTTAACTAAACAAACACAGCTCCTGTTTGCTGTGATCAATCTGTGATCAATCAAATGAGATATCCCCCTCCCTGCGTGATTCACAGGGGTTGAGTGTTTGCTTTTTGCTTGACCAGCAGCGAGAAAAGGAGTCAGCAGCTGCTTATCTGGTCTGCAGGCTTTTGCAGTTAAAGAATAAGGGGTTGGGTTTTGTTGTCAACTCGGCTCCTGTTTGCTGTCATCAATCTGTAACTACTGTCAACAGTGAAATGAGATAACCCCCTGCCTGTCTCATTCACAGGGGTTGAGTGTTTGCTTTGCTTGAGAGAAACGGGGAGAGGGGGCAGAGGGGGGAAAGAGAGTATGTTGGATGCAGGCTGTTTGCAGTTAACAGTAAGGGTGTGGGAAAATTTTCTGATTTTGCACAGTGTGAGTTCCAAAAATCCACTCTCTCTTTCCCCCACCCCCCGGCCCTGTCACACTGCCCCACACCCCCCTCTTTTGAAAAGCACGTTGCTGCCACTTGAATGCTGGGATAGCTGCCCATAATTCATCACTCCCAACAGCGCTGCAAATGCTGCAAATGTGGCCACACTGCAGCGCTGGTAGCTGTGAGTGTGGCCACACACCAGCGCTGGCCCTGCACAGCTGGACGACCAGCGCTGCAACTACCAGCGCTGCAGATTTGTAAGTGTAGCCATACCCTTAGTTCAAGGCCTGTAAGCAAGCTTGACCAAACTCAGGACTTTGACTAAAGCTTAAGGCCTGCTAAATTTTCCCTCACAGCCTGTCTTCTGCTCTGTCTCTTAAAAACACTAGGTTGGCTGCTGCAAATCCCCTTTTCATACTTCCACATTTCCCTGAAGCTCTTCAGACCCTTCCAGTATCAGCAACTGTGAGCCAAATGCTAGAAAAAGAGCAGAACTAAAGGGGCCACTTTGGGGATTTCCCCACACTGCCCTGTAAATCCCTCACCCTGAGGAACAGCCGGAGCCCTCTGGTGGCATCACCTGAAGAACGAGCTGCCCTGGACTCCCCCAGCAGCCCCCAGGGACAGACAGACAAAGGCTGATTCCATTGGCCCATCCACTCTCCCTACCGGCCAGAATCAGCAGTGACTCCGGTGTGGTTGAGATGTGAATCCTGCAGGAAAATCAGACCAGGGCCCCGGGCAGACCCCAAAAAATCATGAGACACAGACCCCAGCAGCCCGGGGGTGTCTGACAATACATAGGGTGACCAGATGTCCCGATTTTTGGGTCTTTTTCATATATAAACTCCTATCACCCCTCACCTCCTGTCCTGATTTTTCACACTTGCTGTCTGGTCACCCTAGACAATAACACACGGGGGGGGGGGGGGCTGGGTTTTCACTTTGTAGCCTCTGCACCCTGAGGGGTTAGTTCCTGACCGCTCCTAAAGCTGGTTTGATCAGTTCCAGGAGAAAAGCTTCTCTCCGACCCTCCCCCTTCGTGTCCCGTGGGGCGGAGAAGCTGCCTGGGCATCTCCCCCCCCCCCACCACCGCCAGTCTCTCCACATCCCCCCTCCCCTCGCAGTGCCCCCCCCCCACCTCTTCCCCCATTCCAGCCTCGCTCCCCTCAGCCCCACAATCCCCCCGCATCGCCCCATCTTCCCTTCAGTGCGCCCCGCCCCCATCCCAGCCTGCCCCCCACAGCCCCTGCACCCGCCTCCTGCCCCCACCCGCTCCCCCACCTGCCCTCACCCCCGGCACCTCTTTAGCCTCCGCCCCCTGCAGCCCGGGGGTGCCGGGTCTCTCTCACCTTCCCTCCGAGCGGGGCCCCCCGGGGCAGGGGCCGGGCCGGGCTGGGGGCTCTGCCCTGGGAGAGGCTCCTGGGGGGGGAGCAGCGGGAAGGGCCCTGCTGGAGATTCCCCTCTCCCGGCTGCAGCCAGGGCTCCGGGCTCCCAGCACCAGCCGCCCCCCGGGGCTCGGGGATCTCGCTAGGGGCCTGGGAGCCAGAGTCACCGCAGCGGCTGCGAGTCACTTCCTGCTGCCGGGCCTGAGCCCAGCGCTCGCTGCCCGGAGCCGCCTCCCGGCCGCTCCTGGGTCCTAGCGCTGCAGGGATCGCGCTGCAGCATCTCGGGGTCCGGCTCCTGTTCCACTCCCAGGCGCTAAGGTCAGAAGGGCCCATCACGAGCATCTGGCCCAGGGGGTCTCATGACCAAATTTGGTGGCCTCAGAGTGTGGCCAGCAACTCTCGCTGGTGGCCGCTCTGACACTTTCCCCTATAATCCTAACTAAAGTTAAGAGAAATATGCACAGAGGTAAGAGGGGGGAACGTTCCTGCCTCACTCTTTGCGGGGAAAAGGAAGTGGAGGGGGGCAGCCCAGCAGGTCACACACAGCTTGTAGTGCAGCCGCATTGCTGGGAGAGAGCTGCTGCTGGTCGTCCAGGGAATTATCTGAGGGTATGGCTACACTTACAAATCTGCAGCGCTGGTAGTTGCAGCGCTGGTCGTCCAGCTGTGCAGGGCCAGCGCTGGTGTGTGGCCACACTCACAGCTACCAGCGCTGCAGTGTGGCCACATTTGTAGCATTTGCAGCGCTGTTGGGAGTGATGAATTATGGGCAGCTATCCCAGCATTCAAGTGGCAGCAACGTGCTTTTCAAAAGAGGGGGGTATGGGGCAGTGTGACAGGGACCGGGGGGGGGAGGGGGGAGAGAGAGAGAGTGGATTTTTGGAACCGACACTGTGCAAAATCAGAAAATTTTCCCACCCCCTTACTGTTAACTGCAAACAACCTGCATCCAACATATTCCCTTTCCCCACTCTGCCCCCTCCCCCCGTTTCTCTCAAGCAAAGCAAACACTCAGCCCCTGCAGGGGTTATCTCATTTCATTGTTGACAGTAGTTACAGATTAATGACAGCAAACAGGAGCTATTTGAAGCAGCTCCCGGTGCGGTGCCCGGAGCCCCGAATTGACAACAAAACAAAGAGAGGCTGCATAACAAAACAAAGGGAATAATTTAGTTAAAAGCATTCTGGGATACTCCTTATACCCTGGAGGCCAATAACAGCGCTGGTGAGTGTCCACACTTGATGACCAGCGCTGCAACCCTTATACCCCAAGCAGACCTGGGTGTACGGCCAGCGCTGCAGCCAGGGAGTTGCAGCGCTGGTTGTGCCCTGCAAGTGTGGACAGGGTGTAATTGCAGCGCTGGAAAGCCTCTACCAGCGCTGCAACTTGCAAGTGTAGCCAAGCCCTCAGTCCATCAGCAGGGCACCCTCCTCTGGTGGTGTCTCACGCTCTGTCACTGCTTCGCTGGCTCCATGTCTTCAGAAGCCAGAGCCGCATCACTCCTGGACCAGTGTCGGGGATCTCGCCAGGAGCCTGGGAGCCAGAGTCACCGCAGAGTCACAAGCCCTCTGGCTGAGCCCCAAACTCCGTTCCCCCCCTTTCTGCGGTGTAAAGGTTTGCTTTAGTGGGACACTACTGAGAGTATCCAATTCAGGATGAACTGCTGAGACCAAGGGCAGGCACAGCCCATGATAGGTAGTCCTTCACTCACAAGGTACAGCGAAAAGCGAACTTCTTTGTCATCACTCTGGCTAACAAAGTCAGAGAAGCAATTCCCTCGGATACTCCAGTCCCCTTGTATCACCACTAGAAGCATTGCTTAGAGGGATGAGGGGTCATTAAAACCAGTGTCCCCAGTTAAAGATTCTCCTGATCCCATAGGATCAGCTACACACTCATGTCAATATACAAATCAGATCTTACCCAGAAATCATGCTGTTGCCAATTCTTTAGTATCTAACATTTAAAAGTTTATTAATAAAAAGAAAGATGAGTTAAAATTGGTCCAAGGAATCAAATACATAATAATCATAAAGCTCTTGATTCGGCAGCGATGGTATAAACTGCAGGCTTATATCAAGTTTCTGGAAACTCCCAAATCATTAGAAGGACCTCCGTTCCCCAGTTGGAACGCTCCCCTTCGTATAAATGCATAGTCCAAGGGTTTGAGCAGCAGAGAAGCTGGAGCAGGAAAGAGGTAAGATGGAGATGTTTCCAGGGTCTTTTATAACTTGCATCATGTGCAGGGAATCCCATTGAAAAGAACAGTAACAATGTCCAGTCACATGAGCCATCACATGGGCAAATCACCCATCTACGCATGACTTTACAGGCAGAAGCCATGGCCCACATGCTAGTTTGAATGTTCCCAGGAAGGCTCATCCGATGTGGACTGGCATCTCCCGAGGCCCATTCCCTCAGGGGCAAACTGCCGTTGTTTGATGGGCCACTCTCTATGGCAGCAAGTGGGACAGACCCGCTTGCTTCTCTGGGCGCCTCGCCCAGGACCCTCTAGCAGCAGCACTTACTGCCTCCCCTCCAAGTGCTGCTGCTTACCTCTTTATCCCTGGGCCACTTCCCTGTAGCCCCAGCCCCTTCCCTGCCGCCTATCGGGGCTTCTGTCTGGCAGCCAGTGAGGCTGCAGCTCCGCATACTCGCCTGACCCCACCCTGCTGTTCCTGACACTTCTCTTTATAGACAGCTAGTCCTCATCCATCAGGCTGGAGAAAGAGACTGTTCTCTGCTCTGCAGAACAGTCCTTTTTATATGGCCCTCGCTGGCTGCTCCATCAAGCCTCCTTTCCATTGGCTCTCTCCGCAAGTCCTCCTCTCATTGGCTGGGCTTTGCACAGCCTCCCCAAGGGCTGCTTTAACCCCTCTTCTCCCAGAGTGGGAAACTGCACTACACCTAGGGTGACCAGACAGCAAATGTGAAAAATTGGGATGGGGGAGTGGGGGTAATAGGAGCCTATATAAGAAAGAGACGCAAAAATCAGGACTGTCCCTATAAAAATTGGGACCTCTGGTCACCCTAACTACACCTCACCTTGTGAATACCCCTGCTGCATCCCCTCCAGCTCCCACTCTACCCTCTCCAGCTCCCACCTTCCTCAGTGTCTCTTTTTGGGCACCTGGGATATGGTCACCCTAACAACAAACATACAGTAAAATCTCACCATTCTACATGCACTGGTGTTACACGGATTTCAATGGCAGATCATGACTTTTCCAATGATCCCTCACCAGGCCTACCTTGTACACGATATATCAGAACCATACATAAGTGGTGATCATGGGGGGCAAAGAGAGTCTCTGTCATCCCAACACAGGACACTGAGGTAGATGGGGAAGGGGTGACCAGGTGGACTGTCGGGTTCCTCATCTCCCTCTGGCCTCAGTGATGGGGGTCGGCCTGGCTTCAAGGCTGCCCAGGTCTGTTGACATGCCCGGCTCCCTTCTTGCCTCAGCCCAAGATTGGCATCTCAAAAATAGGGAGACGCTACTGCCTCCCCTATCATTGTTCAGGGTGTCGTTCATGGACCTTTAGAGTTCAGGGGCAGCTTCACACGACACAGCCAGTCCAAGTTGAGTCCCTCCCTCTCTGGTACCGGTGCAGCAAGTTCACAGTTCTCAGCCTCGGCTGTCAGGCTCGGAGGAGCAAACCCAGCAGTTTCCCAGCTCTGTTCCCCCAACTTCTCCCCCTCCCAATGGTATCTCACATCTCTGCAGGGATCAGACAGTGTCATGGAAATTACCCACGCCTTGCGTTTGGATCAGACAGCCTGATGCCTCTTTATTGTAATACAAGCATGCGGGGAGAGACAGCTGCACCGAGCCGCTCTGCAAAGATGAAAACAATAAAAGCTTACATAGATTTTTAACACATTTCCTCATTAATATTTCCTTATTAGGAACACAGCAAAACCAAGTTGTCCAGTTTTAAAGAGTTGTTCTTTTGCGGTTAACTGCTTTCTTAAGATTACCTGTTGCAATTGTGTTTCTCGGAGCTCCCTCATTCCCCCTCTTTATCATGTACACAGTTAACTTGACAAAAGTTTAGGCTCACTTAACATTGCTTTCACAGGCAGTAACTTCCATTTCAGTCTCTGCCTCTCGCATTCTGAATCTAGAGGCTGGTCTACACTGGGGGAGGGGGTATCGATCTAAGATACGCAACTTCAGCTATGTGAATAGCATAGCTGAAGTCAAAGCATCTTAGATCGATTTACCTCATGTCTTCACAGCGCAGGATCGACGTCCGCGGCTCCCCGTGTCGACTTCGCTACCTCCACTCACTCCAGTGGAGTTCCGGAGTCGACGAGAGCGCGTCCGGGGATCGATATATCGCGTCTAGATGAGACGCGATATATCGATCCCCGAAAAATCAATTGCTACCTGCAGATATGGCGGGTAGTCTGGACGTACCCTAGCTCTCACCATCAGTGTTCATGCTGAGAGACACTGATCACTGGAGGGATAGCTCAGTGGTTTGAGCATCGGCCTGCTAACCCACGGTTGAGGGGGCCACTTAGGGATCTGGGGCAAAAATTGGTCCTGCTAGTGAAGGCAGGGGGCTGAACTCGATAACCTTTCAAAATTCCTTCCAGTTTTAGGAGATTGGTATATCTCCAATTATTATTATTATTTCTGTCATTGTTCAAACCACACGCAAAAAAATCTCACGACAAAGGGTTACACAAACATTAAAATAAAATAATATCTAAAAAAGGATGATTCGTGCAAATGACGATTTGTCTCTTGAAATCTGCAGGAAATCTGAGCTACAACATATCCAACTAAACTAATATCAAAGACGTGACTTCACGGCCTTCACGAAGAGAGAAAAAACCACAGGCAAGGCTGGACTATAAAATGATTTCACATTCATAAAGTGAAACCTCAGAGACTCTTTTAAGAAATTTATCCATTTTCCTCTGAAGTGGCTAAACCGGCTTCACTTCTCACCTCCTTATTTGGCTGTATGAGTTACAAAAGTTTTAGCATCATTATCATAAAAGAAAGAGAATGAAAGACAAAACATCCTTCCCATCTATAAATGATCTGGACTAAACCTAGAAAAACCCAGGAAGCAATTTTATCAAGAGATGGAAACAGGGCTATAAAATCTGAAGGTCAAACTGTGCTTTGAAGTTCATTGAGATTTCCCTGACCACTCCCACGTCTGTGACACTTCCTTCTCCAGCACTCAAGCATCTGACCTAAGACCATAGCCATCAAAGCTGTGACTCCTAAGCATGGAGAGCCAGGTACAGGGTGGTAAGTGACACCTTGGGAGACGGAGGGATAGAACGGAGACAGGTTAAACTTTCCATGGCTGGGACAGAGCCTGGTGTGTTGAGAGTGGAGCGTGACAGTGACAGGGGAAGGGGGTTTCAGAGAGGGAGCCGTATTAGTCTGTATCCGCAAAAAGAACGAGGACTCCTTGTGGCACCTTAGAGACGAACAAATTTATTTGGGCATAAGCTTTCGTGGGCTATGACGCACTTCATCAGATGCATGGAGTGGAGCATACAGTAGGAAGACACGCACACACACAAACACAAAAGATGGAGGTTGCCATACTAACTCTGTAAGACTAATCATCCCAGGTGAGCTATTATCAGTTTTCCCCTACTGTTACTCAGACCGTCTTGTCAACTGTTTGAAATGGGCCATCCTGATTATCACTGCAAACGTTTTTTTTCTCCTCCTAATAGCTCACCTTAATTTACTAGTCTCTTAGAGTTGATATGGCAACCCCCATCTTTGCATGTTCTCTGTATGTATATCTTCCTCCTGTATGTTCCACTCTATGCATCTGAAGTGGGTTTTAGCCCACCAAAGCTTATGCCCGAATATAGGTGTTTGTTTCTAAGGTGCCACAAGAACGCCTCATTCTTTTTTTAGGGGAAGGAGGGAATCTCTCACACTCATCCCGTCACCCTGAAATAGCAGAGAAGTTAAAACACCCCATTTTACTGTCCCTGCTCCCCACTGTTTTAGCATCTAGTTAGTTCTGGTGCATAAGGGATAAAATGTACAAACACTAAATGCTTTCCGGCACGTCCTCGTGTAATGCGAGACTATCTGGGAACGAGAAAGTCTGGCCCCCAAGGGGGAACTCAGGGACTAGCAATCACTCTGCTAACGGGAGATTGGGGTGGGGGGGTCAGAAACTGTGTTCCCTGCAGGCTACGCAGCTGCACTGCAGGCTATCGAGGGCCATGGACGAAGGCAGGGAGGCTTAGCCCGGGTCCACTGGAGCTGCAGGGGAGAGGAACCCCTCCCTCAGCCCGGCCCAGGACCACAGGAGCTGCGATGGCTGGGGAGAGGTGCCTCTCACCCAGGGCCGGCTTCAGGCACCAGCCAAGCAAGCTCTTGCTTGGGGCGGCAGATTCTACGGGGCGGCAACGCCCAAGGCTAGGGCGGCACATTGTTTCCTGCTCTGGCCGCCCTGTAGGGGGCGGCAGTGTGGAGGAGGGGAGCGCCATGCAGCAAACTCGGCAGGGCAGCCCGCGTCCTTCCCTCCCCGCCGACCGGAGCAGCGCAGAGCCTTCCCGGCAGGCGGCGCGGCGATCAAGGCCGCGGGGTGAGCGCCCCGCTGAAGCCCTCGCCACCCCCTTCTCTCTCTGGCCCCCGCTCCCTCCCCATTAGACCAGGCGTGCACTGCAGCACAGGGAGTCCCCTGGCTCCGGCAGCCCTGTAGGGTTTTGTTTTGTTTTTTCCCTGTTTGCCGTCCGCGCCGTTCCCCCCCCACACCCCGCTTTGCCGCTCCAGCCGCTCCGCAGGTTGTTTTTTTTTCACCTGCTTTGCAGCTCCGGCTTTGCTGCATTCCCCCCCCCCTCACTTTGCCGTTCCAGACGCGCTGTTTTTTGTTCCCCCCACCCTGCTTTGCCGCTCTGGACGCACTGTGGGTTTTTGTTTTTTTTCTCCTGCTTTGCCACTCTGGCGGGTCCCCCCCTCCTTTTTTTTTTTTTTGCTTGGGGCGGCAAATAAGCCAGAGCCGGCCCTGCTCTCACCTGGCCCCGAGCTGCTGTGGTGAGAGTGGGCTGGGGAGAGTCCTGTCCCCAACGCAGCCTGCAACCCAATTCCCTCGTTCCCAGCCCCACCCCACAGGCCTAGCCAGAGCCATCACCCCTCCACACCCAACCCTCTGCCCAGCCCTGAGCCCCCTCCCACTCACCGAACCCCTTGGCCCCACCCCCACCACATGAATTATCTTCTGTGCACCAATATGGAGATGATGTGTCACATCCTGGTGCATAGAACCAAATTCATTCCGCACATGGATGTAAAAGACGAGGGAGCACTGGTCAGAGCACATAAGATGCTCAGAGTGAGTTTACACTAGGAAATCTGGTGGAGGGTCACAGAGATCTGCTGGCTAATCCCCACCACACCTCCTAGCGGAGCCAGAACTTCAGAGGCTGATGGTGCGGAGGCAGAGGTGGGGTCTCCAGGCCTCCCAGAAAAGGCCCTGTAGGAACCAGTCCCTCTCAGTGGTGCTGTCTGAATGCAGACGGGCGGGGGCAGAGGGGCTGAGTGAAGAGAGGCAGCACCTCTCTACCCCGTCAGTGGACAAGGGAGAGGTTACTAGCACTTTATCTTGTCCTTTTTTCCTGCTGCCCAAAAAAAACAGCGGCACCAGAAGGAGAAACAGGCTGATCATCAGTCGTAAAGTCCTCTTGAGGTGGAGAGGCCTTTTTGCGTTGAGAAGCACGGGTCCAGGCAGTCAGTTCTTGGCATTTTACAGCGATGTTGGTAGTCAGCAGGACTTGATAAGGGCCTTTCCAGCGTGGAGCCAGGGTGGTATTTCGCTGATGGACCTTCATGTAGATCTAGTTTTCAGCAAGTGGCAAGGTTGTTCATGTATAATCATTATTGTTGATTAAAAAAAAGGTAGAAAGGCTTCCTCCAACTGTTTATCTTTGGAGCCCTACCTGGAGTAAGAGAGATTCCCTGCCCAGGTGTGCAGTTCCCCTCTTGCAATTGCTTAAGAATAAACTGTCTCTGATTTGTTACAACCAACCTAAAAGTAAAAACTCTGTTTTCTTCCACAATTATTGATGCTGTGACTCGGATGGTAACGCTCAGCTGAGCCCGCGGCAGCTACTGCGGACTGTTCCCCTTCGTACCCCAAGGCGCCAATCAAGAGGTAAGAGACCTTCTGAAATCTCTAATGGGGTATTGAAGGAGGGCTGCCCGTGGAACCGTCTGTCCCTCTGGGGCTCATGCCATCCGAACTTATTGATTTTGTAACAAAATCAAATGCAGAGAGGTACAGAGGAACTGTTGCCGCTCTCAATAAGATTAGTTTGAAGTGATCAGGGCCAGCTCAAGCTTTTTTTGCCACCCCAAGCAAAAAGTGCCGCCCCAGGCACGTGCTTCCTCGTCTGATGCCTGGAGCCGGCCCTGGAAGTGGTACTGAGGATTTAGTTTTCCCTGATGTGTAACAAGGCCTGATCTCAGTCAATTACATGGAAGCTGCTTAACCCCTTTTGTCATGTGTCACAGAAGTTTACATCCTGTGTGGATTCTCTCATGTTTAATGAGGTGTGATCTCTTTATAAAACTTTTCCCACAGTCCAAGCACTTGTGGAGTCTCTCTCCTCTGTTGATTCTCCCAGGGTGAACGAAGTCTGATCTCCATGTGAAACTTTTCCCCAGTCCAAGCACTTACACAGTCACTCTCCTATGTGGATTTTCTGGTGTTTAACCAGGGCTGATCTCTGTCTGATTGTTTACCTACAGAGCAAGCACCTGTGGGGGTCTCTCTCCTGTGTGGACTGCCTGATGTTGAACAAGGTGTGACCTCCGTTTGAAACTTTTCCCACAGTCCAAGCACTTGTGGAGTCTCTCTCCTGTGTGGATTGCTTGATGTCGAACAAGGACTGACCTTCGTATGAAACTTTTCCCACAGTCTGAACACCTGTGAGGTCTCTCTCCTGTGTGGATTGCCTGATGATAAACAAATTCTGACCTCCGTATGAAACTTTTCCCACAGTCCAAGCACTTAAGGGGTCTCTCTCCTCTGTGGACTGACTGATGACAAACAAGGTCTGACCTTCTTAGGAAACTTTTTCCACAGTCCAAGCACTTGTGGGTTCTCTCTCCTGTGTGGATTGCCTGATGTCGAACAAGGTGTGACCTTCTTATGAAACTTTTCTCACAGTCCACGCACTTGTGGGGTCTCTCTCCTGTGTGGACTGACTGATGATAAACAAGGTCTGACCTTCGTATGAAACTTTTCCCACAGTCTAAGCACTTGTGGGGTCTCTCTCCTGTGTGGATTGCCTGATGTCGAACAAGTACTGACCTTCGTATGAAACTTTCCCCACAGTCCAAGCACTTGTGGGGACTCTCTCCTGTGTGGACTGACTGATGTTGAACAAGCTGTGACCTCCGTATGAAACTTTTCCCACAGTCCAAGCACATATGGAGTCCCACTCCTGTGTGGATTGCCTGATGATAAACAAATTCTGACCTTCGTATGAAACTTTTCCCACAGTCCAAGCACTTATGGGGTCTCTCTCCTGTGTGGATTGCCTGATGTCGAACAAGGGTTGACCTTCTTCTGAAACTTTTCTCACAGTCCACGCACTTGTGGGGTCTCTCTCCTGTGTGGAGTGCCTGATGTTGAACAAGCTGTGACCAACATATGTAACTTTTCCCACAGTCCAAGCACTTGTGGGGCCTTTCTTCTGTGTGGGTTGGCTGATGATTAACAAGTGCTGACCTATATGTGAAACTTTTCCCACACTGTAAGCACTTATGGGATCTCTGTTCTGTGTGGACTGCCTGATGTTTAACAAGGTCTGACGTAGGTATGAAACTTTTCCCACAATCTAAGCACTTGTGGGGTCTATCTCCTGTGTGAACTGCCTGATGTTGAACAAGGTGTGACCTCTGCATGAAACTTTTCCCACAGTCCAAGCACTTGTGGGGTCTCGCTCCAGTGTGGATTGCCAGATGTTGAACAAGGTATGACCTCTGTATGAAACTTTTCCCACAGTCCAAGCACTTGTGGGGTCTCGCTCCTGTGTGGATTGCCTGATGTTGAACAAGCTTTGACCTTCTTATGAAACTCTTCCCACAGTCCAAGCACTTGTGGGGTCTCTCTCCTGTGTGGATTGCCTGATGTTTAACAAGGTGTGACCTTTGCATGAAACTTTTCCCACAGTCCAAGCACTTATGGGGTCTCTCTCCTGTATGGCTTTTGTTAAGTGACTTTTGTGCTGACTTTGGACTGAAACATTTCTCTTCAGCTCCTCCCACAAAGGTCGCCTGGGGTTGCACTTCTCCAGGAACTTCCTGATGATTCTCCTCCTCCTCATTCTCATTCCCTCGCTCAGCACCTGCTGGGAGAGAGACAATCCAGACAGGTGTCATTGTGCTGGGAAGAAAGGAATAGCACCGAGGGAAAACCCAACAGAGAGACTGAGCAATTGGACTCTGCCTCCACATCCCACCCAAACACTCAAAGTGAAGGAGAAATGGGAAGGAAACTCCTGCAGCTAAGAGGATGGGTGGAAAGTCGTGAGCGATATTTGCTGACTACAGCCCTGTCCTGGCAGAAACGAGGAAGAACAGGGGGTGCTTACTCACACCATATTTGGGGATTCTCAACTTTTTCCTTCCCTCCCTAGATGGTTTCTGTGTCAGTCCTCACCTGTATGAGGGCATCTCAGAAGCCTTCTTTCCTCACAGGCCTGGAGATCGGGCACCCACGGCTCTTCCCCTTGCTCCAGGCGGGCGATAAGCTCAGGTTTGACAAGGGGAAATCCTGCGCAGGGGGTGAAATCAGACCAGATCAGGGTGCATGGAGCACTGGTGCAGTATTTGTCACTAAGAACATTCCATGAGTGGAACCTGTCCCTGTGCTCTGCTGGAGGAACGTGGCATCCAAGAGGAAGGGAACGTGGTCACTGAGCCCCCTTGCGCAGAGGAAGTTGTCTGGGGAGGTGAGCTGAATTATTACTACACCCTCACTAGGCGTTCCCAGGATCTGTGCGCTGGGGGCCTTGCTGACTCACACACAGCTCTGCACTTAAACCCCTGCCTCTTTCTAAACCTGCAGAGCCCAGAGCCCTCCCCTGGGCTGGAGCTAGTCCCAAGGAGGGAGGTGAACAGGGATTGTGTGTGCAGCCAAGAAACCACACAGACAGGACAATGCTCGATTTATGCCCCTTTGAAAGGTGGAGGGGTGGGGATGGTTTAGCTTGTCCACTGGGTTTTGACACCCATGTTCCACTGGAGAGGGCACAGAGATGCAAGTCTCTCTCACATGGCAGCTGTGCATTATGGAACCCATTCGCCTCTAATGTAACTGACTGAGGAAGAACCTGAACACATTCAGATACGTAAGTCCCATGGCTTCTAATAACAGAGTGGACGGGAAGCCCTTACCCAGCGAGGTCACCATCTCATAGGTCTCCTGCATGACGTCCCTGTAGAGGGCTCTCTGAGCGGGGTCCAGCAGAGCCCCCTGCCCCTGGGTGAAATACACAGCCACCTCCTCGAAGGTCACCGGCATCTGAAACAACAAGAGTCCCCCACTCAGCATCTGCTGCCCCAGATACAATCCCACTAGTCACGGGAAGGGGAAAAAAATGTGAAGCTCTGGGAGGGCCAGACTGGCAGAATCCCACCACCACCCAGCTCAGAGGCTTCAGGGTGGGAAGAAGGTGAGCGCTCCCTGTCCCCCACATCAGACGGAGCAGGGCCGGGATTTCTTATTTCCCACATGCCTGCCAGCCACAGCCTGACATGGGAAGCAGAGCTCTGAGCCGGGGACAGGGACAGGAATCCCAACAGCTTCCCTTCGTATTTCACAGCAGCCTCAGGCCAGTGGGTCCAGGCTCCAGCACTGGGACTCTGGAAAATGTTCCCAGGCCTGCCTACGGGGTTGTATCCTGTTTGAGAAATGGGGGAATGTCCCCTCTCCCCTCCCCCACCTCCAATGGGCCTACTCAGAAAATCAGCAGGTTTCTCACACCCTGTCTCCTCTCTGCCTCTCCCTCACCCCGCCCAGTAGCTCCCTGAAAATCTCCTACCTGAGCTGGCTCCATCACAGCCATTTCCCTTCCCAGTCTACTGGAAGATGGGACCATCTGGAGCGAAATGTGGACGCGATTCCTCAGTCTGTCGGGGCGAGAGGAGCAATGGGGGAGGTTACAGAAGGGGCTTCAGTCCATGTCACCCGCAGATTCCCATGGAAGAAACAGAGTCTTCACTCTTGTGTTTGTTAGCAGCAAGTCAGAGGCAGTTTATTTCAAGCAATTGCAGGGGGAGCCTATGGAGAGGGGGGGTTCCCTTTCTTAGGCAGGTCTCCAAAGTACAACAGTTTAAAGCACATATTTATAGGTTCCCCTCACATATATCAATGGATACAGCTGAATCTTGTTATACATTTTCCTTCCCATTCTTATCTGAAAGCAAGGTTAGAAAACAGCTTCCCATGTCGTTTCCCCATCCGCCTCGCACAATCCCCGCTTCGACAAATCTCGTGACGTTAGGGTTAGGGTTAGCCTTGTCGTGGAAAAACGACCAGGCGTTGTGTTTGGATCAGAACAGCCTGAGGCCTTTGATTGATTACCAGCGCACAGGGGCGGACCGCTATTGGAAACAGCCTCCCCGAAACTGGTTACAGACAGGCTTATAAAGCTTAAAAGCACAAACTCGTTACACAAGGCTGCAGACATTTCCTTGTTATTTCCTTACTAGAAATGTTGCAAAATCAATATAAATTAGAGCAAACTTAAATTCTTCCCATGTTAGGCCTCTCCTGGTATTTAATGTCTGTCCTTTTGCGATTAAACGGCGACTGTGAAGGATATGGCACAATTGTTTTTGGCTAGGGGACTGTTGGGTACTTTCCACTGCCTCCTCTGTGCCCTCATTTCAGCGAGCTGACCTTGGCAGCTCGACATGAGGCTTGGGCCTATAAGGTTTGGATGCCACTGGATTTTCCCTTACAAGGGGTTTGGGGTGCAGACTGCGGTGGGGAGAGGACACCCCCCAGCCCTCTCTCACCGCAGCAGCTCGAGGCCGGGTGAGAGACACCTCTCCCCAGCCACGGCAGCTGCTGTGGTCCTGAGCCGGGCTGAGGGAGGGGTTCCTCTCCCCAGCAGCTCTGGTGGACCTGGGTCGAGCTTGGGGATGGGATTTCTTTCCACTCTGACTCCTTCTGCCCCTTGTATACAGAAACAAGCAGGATCTTAGTTCAAGGCCTGTAAGCAAGCTTGACCAAACGCAGGAGCTTGACTAAAGCTTAAGGCCTGCTAAATTTTCCCTCACACCCTGTCTTCTGCTCTGTCTCTTAAAATCACTAAGGCCTGGTCCACACTAGGACTTTAATTCGAATTTAGCAGCGTTAATTCGAATTAACCGTGCACCCGTCCACACCAGGAAGCCATTTAATTCGACCTAGAGGGCTCTTTAGTTCGAATTCGGTACTCCACCCCGACGAGGGGAGTAGCGCTAAATTCGACATGTCTATGTCGAATTAGGCTAGGTGTGGATGCAAATCGAACTTACTAGCTCCGGGAGCTATCCCACACTGCACCACTCTGTTGACGCTCTGGACAGCAGTCCGAGCTCGGATGCTCTGACCAGCCACACAGGAAAAGTCCTGGGAAAATTTGAATTCCTTTTCCTGTCTGGACAGTTAGAATCTCATTTCGTGGTTGGACATCGGGGCGAGCTCAGCAGCACCGGCAGCGATGCAGAGCTCTCCAGCAGAGGAGTTCATGTAATCTCTGAATAGAAAGAGGGACCCAGCATAGACTGACCGGGAAGTCTTGGATCTGATCGGTGTGTGGGGCGAGGAATCTGTGCTTTTGGAGCTGCGCTCCAAAAAACGGAATGCAAAGACCTACGAGAAGGTCTCCAAAGCCATGAGAGACAGAGTATACAGCTGGGATGCAACGCAGCACCGCGTGAAAATCAAGGACCCCAGACAAGGCTACCAAAAAATCAAAGCGGCAAACGGACGCTCTGGAGCCTGCCACCACTGCCCCACCAGTGACCATGGACTCTGACGATGGGACAGTGTCGACGGCCAGTTCCTCGGCGATGTTCGCGGACGGGGAAGATGAGGAAGGGTTTGTGGAGGACAAGCCAGGCGACAGCGCTTACAACGCTGGTTTCCCCAACAGCCAGGATCTCTTCATCACCCTCACGGAGATCCCCTACCAACCCTCCCCGGCCATTAACCCGGATCCAGAATCAGGGGAAGGAGCAGTCAGTAAGTGCTTTAACCATGTAAACTTTTATTCTTAATAGTATGTGAAAAGGAGGTCTCTCTATATATGGGGATAGAACAGAAATCCTCCTGGGAGATCTCCACGAAGCTCTCCTGGAGGTAATGTAAAAGCCTCCGCAGGAGGTTCCTGGGGAGCGCTGCCTTATTGGGTGCTCCGTGGTAGTACACTTTTCCGCGCGAGGCTTTCATGAGGTACTCAGGGAGCATTGCCTCCCCGAGCACGGCTGCATAGGGCCCTGGTTTGTGCTGGCTTTCATGCAGCATGCGCTCTCTATCTCCTTCAGTGACCGTCCTCAGGGTGATCTCGCTCGGAGACTCCTGCATCTAATTAGGGGAATTACTGTAATGTTATGCCTGGTCCAAAGTATTTTTTAAAAATCTCCGGACAGACGGCATAGCAGAGACTCAGCACGCTGCTGCGTGACGAGCGTAACGGAAATCCAAAGAATCAAATGGACGCTCATGGAGGGAGGGGGGACTGAGGACGCAAGGTATCCCACAGTTCCTGCTGTCTCCGAAAAGCATTTGCATTCTTGGCTGAGCTCCAAATGCTTCTAGGGTCAAAAACAGTGTCCGCGGTGGGTCAGGGCATAGCTAGGCAATTTACGCACCCCCCCCACCCCCACCCCCAGAAGTGAAAGGGAAAACAATCCTCTCTTGACTCTTTTACATGTCACCCTATCTTTACTGAATGCTGCAGATAGACGCGATGGTGCAGCACTCAACACCAACATCCTTGCTTCCCCCCCCGCCATGGGTGGCTGATGGTACAAAATGACTGGTACCTGTCCTCATCATCAGCCTATTGGCACATGGGGCAGTGCAAAAGGACTGGTAACCATGCTGACTAGCATCGGTAAGGTCAATCAAGGGCGCCTGGCCCTAATTTTTCCTGGTAGATGGTACAATATGGCTGATAACCATCGTCATCATAGCAACAGGGGGCTGAGCTTCATCAGCCCCCACCCTTCATGTGTAAAGAAAAGATTCAATTGCCCCTGGACTAGCAGCAGGATGCTGGGCTCCTCTCCTCCACACTCCTTAGTGTCCTATCTGGACTATCATAGCAACTGGAGGCTGCCTTCCACTCATTTCTCACTAACAAGTCACTGTCTCTTATTCCTGCATTCTTTATTACTTCATCACACTAGTGGGGGGACAATGCTATGGTAGCCCAGGAAGGCTGGGGAAGAATGGAATGAACAGGTGGGGTTGTTGCAGGAGCACCCCCTGTGAATAGCATACAGCTCATAATCTATGGAGGATCTGACACAGAGCAGCTGTGCTCTCTGGTTCTCTGATACAGTGGTTCTCTAGTACACTTGCCCATATTCTAGGCAGGACTGATTCTATTTTTAGATACCAAAAAGGAGGGATTGACTCAGGGAGTCATTCCCAATTTTGGCTTTTGCGCCACTGGCTAAGAGCAGCCAGGGGCACTTAAAACAGCAGCAAATGGTGCAGTGCAAAAGGACTGGTAACCATGCCCATCTTATTACCAATTTATGGTGTGGTAGATGGTACAATATGGCTGGTAACCATCTCTGCTGTCATGCAAAAGCAAAAGCATGCTGCTGTGTAGCGCTGCTGGACCGCCTCTGTCAGCGGCATCTAGTACACATACGGTGACAGGCACAAAAGGCAAAACAGGCTCCATGGTTTCCACGCTGTGGCGTCTGCCACAGCAATCCAGGGAAAACGGGCTTGAAATGATTGTCTGCTGTAGCTTTCCCGGAGGAAGGGATGACTGATGACATTTACCCAGAACCACCCGCGAAAATGGTTTTTGCCCCATCAGGCACTGGGATCTCAACCCAGAATTCACAGAGACAGACTAGACTGTGTTCATTGTTCGCAAAAAATTATCTTTGCAAAGAATTCACTCCCTTTTTCCCATCACACAGCTTGGACTGCCTCCAGACCCGCCACAGCATCCCCCTCACAGAGGCTGGCAAAGATTAGGCGGCGAAAGAAAAAGACACGGGACGAGATGTTCGCTGAACTTATGGGGTGCTCCCGAGACGACGCGGACCAGCAGAGCCAGTGGAGGGAGACCCTGTCTCTGTACCAGTGCTCACACAGCGAATGGGAGGAGAGGTGGCGTGAGGAAGACAAGCAGGCGACTCAAACGCTGCTTGGACTAATGAGGGAGCAAACGGACATGCTCCTGCGCCTTGTGCATGTTCTGCAGGACCTCAGGCAGGACAGAGCCCCCCTGCAGTGTATCTGCAACCGCCCTCCCCCGCCACAAAGTCCCATACCCCCCCTCACCCAAAATAACCAGAAGGAGGGGCGCCAGAGGCCGTGTAAACTGTCACTGCACCCCAGCAGAGTGCTCAAGTACCCAAAAGCTCTCATAGCCTAAATTTTGAGAAGTCCTTTCCTTCCCGCCTCACCCAAGCCCCCATCCCAGTTTCATCCCCTAACTGTCTAGTTGATAATAAAAAATACTTTTCTGTTAATTACTGTTTCCGTCATGTTCTTTTAGAGGAGACTGTGTTTGAAGGGGGGAAAGGGGGTTGGTAATTTGACAGGACAATCACCTTTACCAGGGTACAGACATGGGGGCAGGATCAGCAGCAGGTCACACACACACTGCAGTCAGTACGCACCCTGGTCGGTATGGGAGGTGGTTTGCAGGTTTTGTGTGGGTGGAGGGGTACGTGACTTTGTAGCAGGGGAGGGGGGTTACAGATCTCATGCAACGGTCCCTGTCCTGGACCACACAGCCACGCAGCAGAGGAAGCTGTATCCGTCCTCCCCCGCCAAAAGGCAACATAGCCCCCGCACACAGAGTCCCAAAAAGGAGGGATGGCAGGCTCCGTTGAAACATCCAGTCCGGCCCTGCAGACCGCTCTGGGAGCAGGAGCCTGTCATTCCTCGAGTTTACAGGCTGTCTTTACATCACTGCACACCCTACCCAGCACAGTCCGTGTCCCAGTTTCAACCCTGTAACGCAAAGTCATCAATAAAGAAACCTTTGTAAAGTTACAGTGGAACATGTATTTTATTTTTAACCGTGTGTTGGAAGTTGGGGAAGTGGGGTGGGCGGGGTATGTAACTGCAGATGCTAGTCAACAGTAACTTGGTAAAGAAACAGGGGCAGGTTCAGCTTCTCTGTAAAGAAACTGAACAGTCACAGGTCACGCTGCTCACTGCTCGCTGGTACTTGAAGAGTTCCTTGTCGCTGTGCAAGGCGCCTGCACAGAGCTTCACGAGCCAGGGCATTAGCGGGTAGGCTGGGTCCCCGACGATCACTATAGGCATCTGCACATCCCCAAGACTTATTTTGTGGTCCGGGAAGAAACTACCTTCCTGCAGGCGTCTAAACAGACCAGAGTTCCTGAAAACACGCACGTCATGAACTTTGCCTGGCCACCCGACGTTGATGTTGGTAAAACGTCCCCCATGGTCCACCAGTGCTCGCAGCACCATTGAAAAGTAGCCCTATTTCTCAGCAGCTGACTGTGGAAGAGGTGGACGATAAGGTGCGAGGAGTTGACAATGGCCATAACTGCAGCGGGATCCGTGCTCAAAGTGCTGTGGCGCCCGCGCTGTCACTGAGCAGAAAAGTGCACGAACAGATTGCCCGCAGGCGGTTTCAGGGACGGAGGGAGGGAGGGCGTGATTGACGGTTCAATGATGACAGTTACCCAAAACCACCCTCGACACATTTTTCCCCCCAGCATGCATTGGGGGGAAATCCCAGGATTCCAATGGGCAGCGGGGAGTGCGGGAACTGTGGGATAGGTTCCCACAGTGCACCGCTTCCAAAGTCGACGCTGGCCCCGTTACTGTGGACTCGCACAGTCAAACTAGTGTATTTAGTGTGGATACACAACTTCGACTTCATAAGGTCGATTCCACAAATTCGAATTAAGTTGATTCGAAATAGTCTTGTAGTGTAGACATACCCTAAGATAGCTGCTGCAAATCCCCTTTTTATACTTCCACATTCCCCCAAGGCTCTTCAGACCCTTCCCATAACAGCAACTCTGAGCCAAATGCTAGAAAAAGAGCAGAACTGAAGGGGCCACTTTGGGGGATTTCCCCGCACTCCCCTGTAAACTCCTCTCCCTGAGGAACAGCCGGAGCCCTCTGGTGGCATCACCTGAAGAACGAGCTGCCCTGGACTCCCCCAGCAGCCCTCAGGGACAGGCAGACAAAGGCTGATTCCATTGGCCCATCCACTCTCCCTACCGGCTGTCTGAATTAGCTGGGGGTTCGTTCAAGCTTGGTATTGAGTGAGGAAAAGACAGGCAGGACCAGGGTAACACTGAAAAGCCAAGTGGCTGCGTTTATTTAGGGATTTCTTTACACCTTGGGCCGGGGGAGGAGGCAATTGCCAACTGGGACTCAGATAAACAATGCAAGCAAATTCAAAGCAATAACAATGTACTGTATACTGCTCGCCACACCACCAAATAGACAGGCACACCAATCTCTCAAGGTAGGAATCGGGTTCGTCAGGGCGATGCCCGGTGCAACACAGAAAAGAGACCCACGGGCCACTGCCTCAGCCACCCTTGCGTTCACACAGAGGATAAATCCAGAGTGTGGTGCGGCTGCAGCTGGGCAGATTCCACTCACTCAGACCGCGGGGACTGGACCCCCTTGGTCAGCTACTCTCTAAGTAGAGGCAGCTCCCAAGTTTAAACACACACACACTGGACACAGACAGGGCAGTGATTCATTCACATAAACAGTTTGCAGTTAACAATTCAATAACAACTAGAACAATTATTACAAGCTAGCTAAGCAATTGTGCAATTCTGAGCTCACTAATACAATCCTGATATCCTGAGTAGATATTTGGTACCAAGTTAGGTAGGGGAAAAAATAAGAGGCTAGATAAGCTAACTGTCAGATATCAAAAAGCAAATACCGCACTCCAGGCGCAGCCGACCAGCAGAACAGACACCAGAAGCATGACAAGCTGACAGGGATCGGGTCCAAACGACAACGAATCCAAACAATACGACACGAGCGCGCTTTACCGGGAGGAGACCCTGGCCGAAAGAGTGATCAGGTCCTTCAGCTAACACACGGATGCTCCACACAAATTTTGGGGGGAAACCTAGTTTTATAGAAGGGTCTCACTCCCTCGTGTCAGCATCTGATTGGCTCCCTGGTCCCTCCTCCCTTCAGGCTTCGAGCTGTTGCCACCCCACGTCGGAAGGATTTGCACACGGCACACTGGAGTTGACGAGTAAACAAATTTGACCCTTAGATGACTGGGTCCAAAAAGAGCAGGAAAGTGAGTCTCTGGGCAGATTTAACCTGACCTCCAGACGACCGACCCAAAAAAAACAGGTTGCCGGGCAGAATCAGGCCTTCACACACAGAACTAGCCTGACCTTTAGATGGCCCAGCAGGAGAGAGAGAAAAAAAAAACAAAAACACAGGAGAGCATACACAGCCAGTGTTGCTGGGCAGGATTGAGTCTCTGCCCTCTCCTATACAACAAGAACTTGGTCCAAGATGGAGGCTGCCTTGTCCTTTTAACAGGACAAGATGGCCATGGACCGACAAGTGGCCATACATAGCCATAACTGTGCAAGGGATTGCGACACCGGCCAGAATCAGCAGCGACTCCGGTGGGGCTGAGATGTGAATCCTGCAGGAAAATCAGACCAGGGCCCCGGGCAGACCCCAAAACTCATGAGACACAGACCCCAGCAGCACGGGGGTGTCTGACAATACATAGGGTGACCAGATGTCCTGATTTTTGGGTCTTTTTCATATATAGGCTCCTATCACCCCCCACCTCCTGTCCTGATTTTTCACACTTGCTGTCTGGTCACCCTAGACAATAACACACTGGGAGCGGGGGCTGGGTTTTTGCTTTGTAGCCTCTGCACCCTGAGGGGTTCCAGTTCCTGATCACTCCTAAAGCTGGTTTGATCAGTTCCAGGAGGAGAAAAGCTTTTCTCTGCCCCTCCCCCTTCGCTTCGCGTGGGGCGGAAAAGCTGCCTGGGCATCTCCCCCACTTCCCCCGCCAGTCTCCCCACATCCCCCCGCCCCTCACATCTTCCCCCATTCCAGCCTCGCTCCCCTCAGCCCCACAATCCCCCCGATCCCCCCGCATCGCCCCATCTTCCCTTCAGTGCCCCCCGCCCCCATCCCAGCCTGCCCCCCGCAGCCCCGCACCCGCCTCCTGCCCCACCCCGTTCCCCCGCCTGCCCTCACCCCCGGCACCTCTTTAGCCTCCGCCCCCTGCAGCCCGGGGGTGCCGGGGGGGGCGGGTCTCTCTCACCTTCCCTCCGAGCGGGGCCCCCCGGGGCAGGGGCCGGGCCGGGCTGGGGGCTCTGCCCTGGGAGAGGCTCCTGGGGGGGGGAGCAGCGGGAAGGGCCCTGCTGGAGATTCCCCTCTCCCGGCTGCAGCCCGGGCTCCGGGCTCCCAGCACCAGCCGCCCCCCGGGGCTCGGGGATCTCGCCAGGAGCCTGGGAGCCAGAGTCACCGCAGCGGCTGCGAGTCGCTTCCTGCGGCCGGGCCTGAGCCCAGCGCTCGCTGCCCGGAGCCGCCTCCCGGCTGCTCCTGGGTCCTAGCGCTGAAGGGATCGCGCTGCAGCATCTCTGGGTCCGGCTCCTGTTCCACTCCCAGGCTCTAAGGTCAGAAGGGCCCATCATGAGCATCTGGCCCAGGGGGTCTCACGAACAAATTTGGTGGCCTCAGAGTGTGGCCAGCAACACTCACCGGTGGCCGCTCTGACACTTTCCCCTATAATCCTTTAACTAACGTTAGGAGAAGCCAATAAATATGCACAGAGGTTGGGGGGGGGGGGGGAGGGACGTTCCTCCTAGTGTGGGGAACTCTGGTCCCTATAACCCCCAGGCTGGGCTCAGGGCTCCTGAGGTGCTCAACCCCCAATCTTCTTGTGATCACCCAGGACAGGTATTTCCCATCGTGGGGTGTTTGCTTCACTCTGGACACTTCCCTGATCATTGCATCAGAACAAATACAATTTATTAAATAACAAGTAATACAAAAATGAGGAGAAAAGTGGGAAAGATTAAAGGAAAACATGTCACTCCACTCTGTGGGGGGCAGGGGGACCACAAACAGTGTCTGTAGGATGCCAGGGCAGTTCACAGTCTGTTCCTCCCATGTCCCAGGCCTCCTGCCCAGGCCCTGGCTGTGCTGCAGGGATGCTGCGGGTCAGACACTTACTCTGGTGGTGGCCACATGCCCTCAGGATCTAGGTGGCAGGATCCTTCTCCTAAATCAGCCTCTTCCTGTCAGGGTTATTTATAAATAAATAAATGGCGATATACCAATCTCCTATAACTGGAAGCAACCTTGAAAGGTCATCGAGTCCAGCCCCCTGCCTTCACTAGCAGGACCAAGTACTGATTTGTTCCCAGATCCCCAAGTGGCCTCCCTCAAGGACTGAACTCACAACCCTGGGTTTAACAGCCCAATGCTCAAACCACACCCAGTCTGGCCTGCAAGGCCTCTTGGCTGAGGGCATCTCCTTGCCCAGGGTCCTCTTGGTTCATTGCTCCCAGCTCCGAACTGCTCCAGTTTCCCTCTGCCACAGCACTGCTGCTGCTCTGCGTCCAGCCCAACACTCCTCTTTCCTTGGCACCTCCCGCTCTGCTCTGGCCCAGCCAGCTCCACTCACACAGAGGAGAGGAGAGGACCCCGGGCTGCTGACTCCCTCATTGGCTTGCCTGGCCTGTCAATCAGGCTGACTTAAAGCAATGACCCCTTTCCATTGTCAGTCTCAGGATCTTGATTTCTCATTGGCCCTTCCCCTTTCTTTTGGTATTAGGAAGTGGCCAAACGATTGAGATGGCCAACTAGTGGCCAACTCATTAAGTTTCAGTAGAGGCCAACGATCCCCTTACACCTATAAATGTGAAAATCATAATTTATTTATTGCTAGCTAGTAAGTCTGCTGCTGTGAAAAAATGTTATTTCTACGTTTGCTAAATTTTTAACAACGTCTCAGCTAGCGACTCAGGTTATTGTCAGATCCCCTTTTCGACTGGATTTCATGGTTGAAAACCAGGCACCTGCCCACGCTTACAGCACCCAATGTGCAATAAGTGCTGGGAATGCGTCAGGAACAACTTCTGCTTTCTGATGGTGGAGGAAGTAACCAGAGGGCAGACGGGTTAGACTCAGTTCTGACCCGCGGGGAATGGGGGCTTAGATGCGGGGGACTTCACACAGTGCTTGTAGGGCAGCCACAGTCCTGGGAGAGAGCTGCTGCTGGATTGGAGAGTCCGGGCTCTCAGCTCCCCACACTGCCTCTCTTAGGTCAGTGGAAGTGCTCCTGGTGAGGACATGCCGCACCGACCACAAGAAGGATTGTGTGAACATCACCTACCACAGTCATTACTGGAGTGGTTATAAGTCAACCTCATACAGGTCAGCTTAGGTTTGGAGTGTTGCCAGTACCCTTACAAGCAAAGGGATGTCTCTCACCCCAAAGCTTTCAGCAGTCCATGTTCATTGGAAAGCCTTCCAGCTAGGACCACTCCCCCAGCTCAATGATGCTCCTATTGTCTTTCAAGAGATCTTGCTCCCATGAGTAGAGATGGAGCAGGGAGGTGGCCAGAGCCCTTCTCCCCGCCCCTTCTTGTACTCAGAACCTTTATACTGGAAAAGTCTTTAGTGGGTCATGGGGTCAAGGAACTCCATGGCACAGGTGAGCTCCACACTATGCAACAGATGAATTGTAAGTTCTTTGTTTACACCCCTTTCTTTCTATTG